>NW_024429182.1:123666127-123883627 GCF_017639785.1 Mesocricetus auratus | reverse complement strand
AAGCCCATCTTTTTTATATTTTTGGTTGTGAGCCTAGCCTTTAACAGCTGAGCCATCTCTCCACCACCCCCCAGTCTTTGTTTAAGAGAGCAAAACGGAAGCAAATCATTCCAAACCTCAAGTGTACCTTCAAGGGTTTCTCCCTCCCCTAGACATTTCTATGTAGTCCTAAGAAAATATCCTCAAAACAGTGTGGTATCCCTGCTCACCCTGCCATTATAACAGAGGTTCAAGACCAATGCCTCCTGATATCCATGGGAGATGCCAGGGTGTCAGGGAAATATGGAGGTGAGAGCCAGGGGACAAGAAGGGTAAAATGACACTGTGGTGACCTAAATTAAGGACTGTAATTGGGTGGGCTTTTAAGGCACAGCGAGATGTGAAAGAGGCAGCCTCCAAAGCAGTTTGACTATATGTTTCTGTGCTAAAGTAACACACTTGGGGATTTTTCTTTTAGATTGCAAAGAGATCAAACCTAGTTCAAGCAGTGGGTGGTTCTGGCATTTTTCAAACACACAGGACATTTTCTTACCTTCACAACAATATCTAAGTAGATCCACCCCAGGTAGAAATGGCCCTAGCACACAGCAGGTATCATTAATGTTAGAGATCGCCAGCCCCTTCCAAACACTGAGTTTCAAAGTAGCAACTTCAAACCACACGAGAGAAAGTTCTGAGCTTTGCTTTTAAGCAGCATTTTATTTGTG
This sequence comes from Mesocricetus auratus, assembly GCF_017639785.1. Lineage (NCBI taxonomy): Eukaryota > Metazoa > Chordata > Mammalia > Rodentia > Cricetidae > Mesocricetus > Mesocricetus auratus. Next base: position 123,882,920 of record NW_024429182.1, on the reverse strand, counting down.
AGTCCCGCCAAAGCGAAAGGCCTACAATAAATCACTTTTGTCATTTCTTTGGATAAAAATCATTGATCCACCTAAAGCAACTGAGGAAAAGGCAGCGGGGAGTGTCATCCTATTAGATCTTGCTCAGAGAGCTGCGGATATTGGTCTTCTAGCTACCATATTACCCTCCCTGGGTTTCTCTGACCACAAGTGAATAAGCACGGTTCTCGCTAACGTTTGTCTGAAAACCGGAGGATGCTGCATGCAATTCAAGTCACAAAAGCCCAAGCACAAAATAAAGGTATGAATTTGCTTCCAACTCATAACCCAAGGAAGGGCCTTCCTCCTGGACCACATCACAAACCAATGGGATTGAGACAACAGAGCCTTCCCCCTTCCCTCTTGCAGGACAGGGCAGTCTGGATGTCCCACACAGAGAGGTTGGAGAACAATGACTGAGTGACTGACTCAACCACTGCTACCTCTGCCTCTCTTGCCAAGTCTCTTCCCCTCTTTGACACTCAGGTTCATGTGTCAAACTTGTGATTAATAAGATTAGGGTGACAAAGTGCTGAGCATCCTTGTGTGCTAAGCAACATGAGGGAGGGCACTTGATTCAAGGTCCCGCAAAAAAATTTTTTTTCAATTTTTCAAAACAACTCTGGATAAGAAATTTGGCCATTAATAGTTAACAACTCTGTAAGCTAAGACTCAGAAAGATGGAACAATGTGTCCAGATCATTTATGTAAGAAGTGCAGAAAGGGGGCTTAGACCCTAAGATGGCTTCCAGTTTCAAATTCTCTCCAAAAGAAACACTGTCCTTCTGATCAAGACCCCCTGAATGTGGGTGTCAGTGAGGACGCCTAGGCAATCTATTGAGCCTTGGGTAGTAGATCAGTATTTATCCTGGCATACAAATGGACTTTGGGTGCCCATCCCACAATAAGAGATGCACTCTTACTCTGGACTCTTGGGGGAGGGTCTAAGCCCTGTCCTGGATGAAATGACAGACTATGGACACACCCATGGAGGGTCTCACCCTCCCTGGGGAAAGGAGGGGGTTTTGGGGAAGTTTGTGGGAGGGCATAGGAGAAGGGGAGGGAAAGGAAGAGGGACCTGGGATTGACAAGTGAAGCAACCTTGTTTCTAATTTAAATTTAAAAATAAATTTAAAAAAAAGAAACACCGTCCTTTTGGAAATATTCTTCCCCTTTCACACAGTTTGTCCTGGGAGTCACAGGAGAGAAGGTATAAGGTCCATCCTGGACTCCACTGTCCTTCATCTTTCTGGGTACCGACAGAGGGAAGGGATGGGAGGTTTCCTGCAAGGAGATAGAGATGGTAAATTAAAACGAATTCAGAGCAGAGGCAACCTTGACCCCAAGGACAGGTCAATGATAACCACTGTGGGTTTGGTGACAGGTGGTTTACAATTCTAGAATCCAGAGTCATATGAGAGCAGGAGAAATTCAAAGAAAGGGTCGTGCCAGGCGGGTACTGCCGGGTGCTGCGGTGGGAAATGCCTTCTTCACCGTGTCCTCCCGTAACCTTGCAATTCCCTGGAGCATATGATTTTGGGCAACCCTAGGATATGCTTCCATAATTGGAGAGAACCAGTGCCAGAGAGGAAACCCTTCTTTTATGCAAAATTGGCCCTGACTAACACCCAAAACGAAAGCTTACCAACCGCGATAATTGACCCCGGGCTTCTGCTCCAAAGAAGAATGTGGCCTTCAGGAGCCAAATTATAGGGTTATGGGATTTGCCAGCCATAAACATCCAGTCAGCGGCTCATTATCGAGGGTTTTTTTCTTCCCTCCTGGAGGAAAGCTATTACAAGTCATCAGTAGTTAGTGTGTTGCCCAAGACTGTTTGCAAAAACGCTTTCTAATCTACACAGTGTGCCCAAGGAGAGGGAGCTCCGTGTATTTCCTTCTGCTCGCTTACCAGGAGGAATGACCAGGGAAAAGATTCCCATGTCATGGCCGACACCATTGTCTTTTTCTTTCTTGGCTTTGGACCTAGATTATCCATTTGTCTTTTCCACTGGAAATAGTCACCTAATTGCCCACAGAAGAAGCTGTTCTTCCATTCTTACCAGAAAATTAAAGGACTTACACACACATATATGTATATATGGGGTGAGTTTGGTCGCTTCTATACTCATATATATAAATTCATGGGCACACACCATGTATAGTTTTTATATAGACACAAAGAAAGAATTTTGAAGGAAATTGTGTAGCCCTCATCCTCTTCCAAACAAAGAAATTTGCATTTACTTTCATCTGTATGCACATATTTTTACTACATTTTCAGAACAGATTTGGGTTCACAGGGGGGAAAAGAACAGAGTACACAGATTTTTTTTTCATATCCTTTTTGACCCATCCACACATTAACATGGAGGGGAAAAATTATCTACCATGTTTAAAGATTTTTTAATTGTATGTATATGGGTGCTTGCCTTCTTGTATATGTACACCCGGTGTCCTTGGAGGCTGAAGAGGGCATTAGACCCACAGAAACAGCAGTTACGTATGCCTCATATGCCTCACCATGTAGTGCTAAGAACTGAATGATGGTCCTCTTCAAAACCAGCAAGTGCCCTCAACTGCCAAGCCAACTCTCCGGCTCCAATTGCAGACTTTTAACTGCCTTCTTAGGGAAGAGATAGGAGATCCTGCTAAAGGCCTGTGCTGTTCATGTTCTAACTCTAAGGTATAATAGGGAGAGTGAGAAAGATTTTCTGCACTGCCTGCAGCCTTTCTCAGTCCTTATCTGCATTTCCTTCCAGGCCTAAAGAGAAATCATACACCATAAGACAACACACACACACACACACACACACACACACACACACACGGCACGCGCACAACAAGGTAGCATGGGCACGCCTTCACAGCGTTACTCTACTATGGCACACAGGCTTTCATTTTGGCTTCTGTTTCCTCTCAAGATCATCTTTTGATTTCTGACTTGAGTCAGTGTCATTTGAACAGTGATGTGACACACCTTTGCAAGCATACCACTTTCTATTGTGAAGACACCTTTTAATAATTTTGTTGCTTAAAGCTCAAAATTTTGCTTCTTTAATTATTTCTTTATTTTTTGAGATTATAAAATAGTTACATCATTTCCCCCTCCCCTTACCTCCCTCAAAACACTCTCATTCACCCCTCATTGCTCTCTTTCAAATTCCTGGCCTCTTTTTCCATTAATTGTATACACACACACACACACACACACACACACACACACACACACACTCAATGTATTCCTAAATACTTAAATACACCTGCTCTGTCTGTGTCTTAGTTAGGGTTTCTATTGCTGTGACAGAACACTAAGGCCAAAAAGTGAGTTGGGGAAAAGGGGGCTTATTTGGCTTATACTTCCATATTGCTATTCATCATGAAAAGAAATCAGGACAGGAACTCAAACCGGGCAGGAACCTTGTGGCAGGAGCTGATACAGAGGCCATGGAGGCTGATTACTGGCTTGTTTTCCATGGCTTGCTCAACCCAACTTCTTATAGAGCCCAGGTCCACCAGCCCAGGGATGGCACCACCCACCATGGGCTGGGCCCTCCCCCATTGATCACTAAATGAAAAGGCCTTACAGCTGGATCTCATGGAAGCATTTCCTCAGCTGAGGCTCCTTCCTCTGAGGACTCTAGCTTGTGTCAAGTTGGCACACAAAACCACCCAGTACAGTCTGTGTAATGGCTCAGGATAATAGTCTTTCGGCAAACTCCCTGCTCCCCTGGTTCTTACACTCTTTGTGTTCTTCTTCTACAGTGTTCCCTGAGCCTTGGGTACAGGAGTTATATTGTAGAAGTATCCTGGGTTTCACAAGTCTACATCTTGGGGTTTTCTGTAATGAACTCCATTTGTTTGTTTCAAGGTAATTTTCCTTAATGTGGGATGAGAACTGAACTTGTTCATGGTGTAAGGACTCGTACGAGTGTAGTTTGGGATTATTCTCGTTTTTTGAAGTGGCAATCATAAGTTCTCCAAGACCCGTGACTTCACTAGCTCTGGGTAGTTGGGTAGGTTTCTGGTACCAAGCATGGTTTCCCTCCTATTCAGTGGGTCTTCAGTATAATTAGAGAGCAGTTGGTTACTGCCGGAGTATATATGACACTACAGTATCTTTAGGGTTATGGCGCCATGCTGGTTATTGTTCGCTGACACCATATCTGGGTAGGACTATTGGTTCCTTCTCTCCTTTGGAAGCTTGCAATTTTTTATTAAGCCATAATGGTTCATGTATTTAGCATCTTCTTTTACATTAAAAGCAGTGGCTGGAAATGCAGCTCAATGATAACAGTGCTTACCTTAAGGCCCAAGTTAATGGCCAACACTGCCAGGAATAAAAGAAAAACTAGAAGATAATTGACCCTCAAGTACACAAACTGTGGGATTTAGTGGAATTGTGTTTTCTATTGCACTTGAAGCATAATTTATAACACTGAAATGTCTAAAGGATACATAATTGTATTCAAAGTAATAGGGTACATTATGGCATATATATATATACATATATATATGTATATATATATATATATATATGTCACTGTGGTGGTTTGAATAAGAACTCTCCATAGATGTTTAGTCATCAGGTAGTGGCATTATTTGAGGATTAAAAGATATGGCCTTGTTGGAGTAGGTGTGGCTTTGTTGGAGGAAGTGTGTCACTGGGGGTGGACTTTGAGGTTTCAAAAGCCTAAGTCAGGCCCAGAGGCTCATTCTTCTGCTGTCTGCATGTCTAGATGTAGGACTCTCAGCTATTTCCCCAACACCATGTCTGCCTGTGTGCCCACATCCTCCCCATCAGGATAATGGACTAAGCCTCTGAAACTATAAGCAATCCCCAATTAAATCTTTTCTTTTATGAGTTGCCATGGTTATGGTATCTCTTCAAAGCAACAGAACACTGACTAAAACAATCATGGTGGTTGACTCTTCCTTGTCCTTTCTGCTCCCTCTAGTGGGTTCACATCTTTTCCCCCACATTGTCCCCCTCTGGCCATGGTATCCAGCCATTATATACCACATCATGATGTGGTCAAGAACGGTGCTGACCACATACATAGTTCCTGGCATACATGCAACCCACAGACTGCAGGTTGGACAACCTTCAAAGACACACCTCGACATAATTCCACAGATGGCATGCATCTGTGTGATCAATTCAAGATACAAAGCTTTTCTGTCATTTTTAGGTCTCCCCATGGGCCTTGCTTATTAGCCAAACTAATAAATACTTCTTGTGTCATTTGTCATAGGGCCTTTAAATTGCTTTCTAAAACAGAAAAGATCATATTCCAGAATATATTAAAAATTGAACCCAAACAATACATACATGTTTGTGTCTGAGTTCTTTCAGTTAGTGTATTTTTCTTTAGATTCATCCACATTGCTTTATCTATTAGTTCATTCTTACTACGGAGTTGATTGACTAGGTTGACTTATGTATGACTGGTGGCAAATGACAATGTCATCATTTCTTTCTAGGGGATATAACAGGTGATGCTGCTTTGAATGTTCCTGTCCAGTTCTTTTGATTGACACAGTTCTTAGTCAGAACAGAGAAAGCAGCAGCCATAAAAGGAAAGGAAAAAGGAAGGCTATGGTACATTGAAGAATGTGCTTTGTGAAAGATGTAACAAAAGGATGACAAGAACAAAGAGAGTGTTTGCAGGAATCATGTACCTTAGTTCAATTACTGAGCACATGTTTTTATTTCTCTTTAAGAAAAAAATACCCAGGTCATAACATAAATACATATTAAACTTGATAAAGAATAATCAAGCAGCATTATAAAGTGTGATTTGTTCCTTCTTAAAATCCCGCAGGTGGTTATTGAGAGGTCCAGTAAGCCACATCCCTGTCAACACTTGATATTGTCAGCCATTTCAGTTTTAGCCTCCTCATAGTTATGTGGTGTCATCTCACAGGGACTTTAATTCTATTTCTCTTACGGCTACTGATGTTAAACAACTTTTCTTACGCTTTCAATGACCATTTTTTGTGAAGTATGTATTCAAGTATCTCACTCATTTTACACTGTTATTTTCATGCTTACATTATACATGTCCAGATATAAAACGTTGATAACTTGGAATAACATAGATATGCTGGGGGGAGCATCTTTCAGAATTTAAAGCATGGAGGTGTTGGGAAAACATAATTAATAAAATAATTAATAAAATAATTAAAAGTTTGTGGATACAAGTCCCCCACCAACATGTAGTCAGCAGGTCCCTTTTCTCCTTCCAACCCTTAGTCTCTTGACCACATCTATCACAAAGCGGAAGCTTTAGTCTTGATGGAATTTAACATTCCTTTTCTTTTTCTTTTCTTTTTTGTGTTCTAAGAACCTTTGTCTGCCCCCAAGGTTTCAAAGGCTTCTAGGAAGTGTGTAGTTTTAGGTTATACGTCTAGGCCCGGATCCACGTCAGGTGTGATTTTGCATGTGTTATGAAGTCAAGCCTCCTTCCTTCTCTTTGTAGTTGTCCAGTCATTCCCGAAACATTTGTTTAAAAGAATTCCCTTCCCTTAATAGATCTTGCTGGCACGACACCTTTGTTAAGGATCAATTGATCATAAATCCAGGCACATTTCTGAGTTTTCTCCTCTGCTCGATGGATCTGTTGTCCTTCTGCCAAGACTACACCATCTCAATTTCTCTATCCCTATAATAACTCTTGAAGCAAAGCAGTGTAAATCCTTCAGCATTGGACTTCTCTTTCAAAATTGTTTTGGCTGCGACAGGTCCTTCCACTTATGTATAAATTTTAGAAGCAGCTTGTAAATTTCCACAAAACACCTCATTGGGATATATAGAACCTATAAATCAAGTTAGAGGGAAATGGTATTGAATTCTTCCTTTTTTTTTTCTTCGTATTACGCTAAAAATAAATGAAGCAGCTGGATTTTAAACCTTGAAATGGGAAGTTGATGTGTGTGAAAAATCTCCTGTTAGTGGAAATTTTGTTACTTGTTCAAAAAGTCACTTCCTAAAGTCTTCCTGATGGATTAAAGGGAACCAATTAGAATACATTGCCAAGAGCCTTTAAATATCGTGGGATTTTCTGTCTGGACCTGTAGTTTTTTATCCATCCTTTTCATTTAACAAGTACTTACTGAGTGTCTGCTGTGGGTCTGTGACAAAATCCCCTGCCTCTGTGAAGCCCAAATGTTTAATGAAGTCTTTCCAACACCACCATACTTTAAACTCTAGGAAAGACCCCCAACATATCTATGTTATTCTAAGTTCTCTTTATCAATAATTTTTGCATCTGTATATGCAAAATGTAAGCATGAAAAATAATATAAGCTGTACATAGATGTGAGTGTCGAAATTCCAAACTCTCTCCATTTATAGGAAAAATAATTTGGCCTTGTAGGACAAAAAAGAGTAGGACTGATTTACAGGAGCCGTGGGTATTGGTCCTTGTACTGTTTTCACAGACAGAAAGAGTGCCTACTGCAATATTTGCTGTGGGGGTGATTGCTATCCCTGTTGATTTTGTTATTGTTTTTTCAGCACTGATGGTGTTCGAACCTAGTATCAGGTGCGTGTCAGGCCACAGCTCCATCACTAAGAGCCTCAGCTCTCTCTCTTTCCCTCTCCTTTTCTCTTTCACTCTATTTTCTTTATTTTGGGAGCTCTTTAGGTTTCCCTGGCTAGGCCTGTACTCACTCTGCAACCTAGAAGGTAATTTAATTTGCAATCTTCCTGCCTCCTTGTCATGAATAGTTGCAAACACAGGCCAGTGTGCCATGTCTGGTTTAATTGCTACTTTTTGCTGCTGAATCCCTGTTCAGAGAAATACTTTTAATTTTTCTGTAAGCTAAAGAAAGATGAATAAGGAAATTTTTTAATGTGGGAGCCAAATCAAAAGAAAAAGTTGATGGAGTGGAGTAGAAGTAGAAAAGATAGGGCCCATGAATCACATTTGTCTTTATCATTCTTCCTTTTTAAAAATTGATTTGCCTTCTTGTTGCTAAGCCTAGTTAGCATATATACATAATTTGAAATTATCTTCCCTAATCTTATAAGCTGTCATCTCTTCAATTGAATGATTGATTGATTGATTGATTGATTGATTGATTGATAGCTCATTGAGTGCTTTCATACTTCTTCAGATCTGAAACAACATTTGTCCCCATTGTTCAGGACATCTAATTTTCAGTCTTTGAGGGGAGACACATTATCTTACCCACACATTCTTCTGAACTTTTTAGATACAAAATAAGTAATGAGCAGAGGGAAGGAAACACAAAAAGGTCATCTTCAGGGAAACTACAACAGCCATGTGACTTTCTCCATGCAACCAACAGGAACACAGCAAGCTACTTTGTGTCTTGAGAAATGAAAAACAAAGATACAAAGATATGTAAGGGATCTACTAACAGTTTCATATATAAGTAATACACACATACACAGATACACACAGAGAGAGAGAGAACTATCCAAATTGTAATTTCTTCAGCACACATAAAATTCATGTATGTTTTAAATTAATTAAAATATTAACCTGTTTGTAATAAAGTGGCATTTAGCCCACTAATACTAATGAGGCTGTAAGCTCAGGCTGACTGATTTAGTAGCCGAATAAACTCAGGCTTCAGTTTGAATAATTAATTGCTCATTACAAAGGATTGCGTTCGAGCCATTCCATCCCACTTTGATCATCACCTCATTACTGCTGGGCTCTGCACATCAATTCCTCATTCATCCCACAGCAGATATTAATGAAGAACTCAGAACCTCTCTTATTTTCTTTGGGAAGAAATGGTTACTTTGGCAGGAAATGGGCATGAGCAAATGGAATGGGAGTCTAGAGCAAAGTAGGCCTTTTTTGTGTGTGGGATAAAAGACCAGAAGATGATTCATGAAACGATTCAGACTGAAACTTCGAATGCAAGGCAGCCTTCCAGCGGCTAACAAGGAAGAAGGTTGTAAGCTTTCCTCTAGCTCCAAAATGCAGAAGTTAGGGAAGACAATTGGAGTAGACATGGAGACCAAAGCATCTTGGGAGCCCCTGGGGGCAGGATAATGTTTTCTCCCATGACAGTAGGGTTCAAGTGCATTTTAGTACAATGAAAGAGACATTCCATCTATTTATTACATAAGACACTCTGAGCACCAGGGATGGCCAAGAAAAAGGCAGGGCAAGCTAAAAACCATTCGCTGGGGTCCTGTCTGTCTCTCTCTAGCTCCCAAACATGATCCACTGGGAAATCAAGACAGAAGATGGAAACTCCACCAAGATGCTTAGCACTACAAAATTAGCAGTGAAGATTCTTGGGAAAAACCTTGCAGTCATCTGGTCCAACCTTATAATTTTATATATTTGTTGAATGCATACACCTTTAAAGGTGTATGTATTCTTTAAACAGAAAAAAAAACCTGTATTGAAGGTACCTATTGAAAGTGTGTACAGTTCAATAGCTTTTGTTGTACACACAGACACAATGAATATTAGGGTATTTTACTCATCCGCAAAGCAAACACCATATTCATTATGAAGAACTCCAAACTATCAGTTCTGCTTTCCCCCACGACTTGGCAACCAGGCCTCTACTTTTTATTTCTATAGATCTGCCTATTCTGGACATTTCACTTGAATAAAACAAAACCATGTTATTTTTTTATCTGGCCTCTTCTCTAAGACCTGTGCCCAAGGTTCATCCATGAGGAAGTACACATCACTAGTGCATTCCTGTGCATGAGTAATAGTCCATTGTATGAGTACACTGCAATCTGTGTTCTCATTCAGTAGCTGATGAGTAATTAGATTGCTTCCTTTGTTCTTATTACGAATAAGACTGGGATGAACACCATGTACGAGCTTTGGGGTAAACAGACACTTCAGATTCTCTTACATAAATTCCAAGAAATAAGACTGATGAACCAAAGAATAACTCTACACTCAAGGCCCAAATTATTTTTCAAAAAAAGCTTCATTCATTCACATCCTCACTAGGAACACAGGAAGGTCCCAATTTCTCCATGGGTTGTTGAAGTTGTCTTTCGCAGGCTTCATCTGCCAACATTGGTGGACATGGATGGATACTATCTCTGTGTGGTTTTGAACTTTACTTCATTGGTGCTGGGGCAGCTGGGCACCCTCTCGTGTGATTATTGGTGTTTTGTTTCCCCTTCCTGGAGAAATACTTGCTCATGTCCTTTACCCATTTTAATCAGATTCTTTTCCCTTTGATTTTACTGCAAGGGTTCGCAGTATATCCTATCAGATATGCGATTTCTCCCCAGTCTTGGGATTTCAGTGCGCTTTCCTCAGCAGCGTCCCGTGACAGATAAAACTTCTACGTTTTCATCCAGTACAACTTACCTATTCTGTTTTATCTCTGCTTTAGGAGATCACAGCTAGGAAATCGTGACCTAAATCCCACAAAATATCAAAAGAATAGGAATGAAGCCGGTCCATTCGAAAGAAAGCATCCGCACTGACCACAGCACTTTCTGTAACATACGGTAACCAACTTGGGCCTGGAAAGATGGCTCTGCCCTTAAGAATGCCTGCTGTTTTTCCAGAGGACCTGAGGTTAGTACCGAATACCCCAGCAGGCAGCTCACAACTCCCTTTTGCTCCAGCTCCCAGGGGATTCCATGCCCTCTCCTGGCCTCCATGAACACTGTACTCACACATATACACATAAATGACAATTAAAATAATTTTAAAGAAAAATCCATCCAAAAGGATCACTAGAAGGCATAACTGACTGAGATGAACAAAATGAGAAGCATTTTCATCAAATTAAGGTTATTTTCTGGTGAAGGCAACAGTAGATGACATCCATATTTGCCCTCGCTCCCTTAGCGTCTTTCTGGAATACAGTGTTCATGCCAGAACAACCTTAAAGGAAAAATTAACATTCACAAGTTAACAACTCCAACCTGATCTTAGGAGTAGATAAAAAGTTATCCATGTGTGGCCAGCCCTTGGGGCACAATGGGCCATGACTGCTTCCCACTGAGGTATCTGATCACCTCCCTAGTCATCAGGACAATGGACAGTGGCCAGGTTCCGTTTTGAACGTTCTTTCATTGGAACACTAGAAAGCTAGAGTTTTCTGCTCCCCTGATTGGAAGTGTTTTAAACAAATATATATTACAGCTTACATCATAGATAAAGGTATTATTTCTACATACTGCGATGGCTATTCTTGGTTGCCAACCTGACTACATCTGGAATGAACTCCAGAAATGGAGGGCATACTTATGAGAGATTTTTTTTTTGCTTGGTTTGAAGTGGACGAATCCACTTCTAGTTCGGACCTTTGAGGTAAGAAGTAACACACCTTTGATCTGGATCTTGACACAGCTTCTGCTGGAAGTCTATATAAGGACATAGAAGAAGAAAGCTTTTGCTCTTTACCTGCTTGCCCTCACCTTGCAAACATATCCATTCCTTCACTGGCATTAGAGCCTACATGTTTGGAACTCCAGCATATAATGAAGACCCACCAAAACATTCAGCCTTGTGGACTAAGCAAGTATTGGATTCTTGGACTGTACATTCACAGTCAGTCATGCTTGAATTAATCTGACTGCAACCTATAGGCCATTCCAATAACATATATATATATATATATATATATATATATAGAGAGAGAGAGAGAGAGAGAGAGAGAGAGAGAGAGAGATTCATCCTATAAATTGTGTTACTCTAGAGAACCTAATTAATACACACATACATACTGAGAAAGGGATAGAAATGAAGAGCAGGTCAATCAATAAGAAAACAGCTGAATTAATTATGATTTTATGTATCATAGAGTAATATACCACCACTAAAAATCATGGTCTCAATACTTATGTGACCCCAGTATTCATGTGAGAAATTTAGCCCCATGCAACAGTATTTGGAAGTGTTTAATATTTAATGTCACTTGTGAGAGCCCCCTCTCACTCTTCCTCTCCCCTTCCCTCTCCCTCCCCCCTCCCTCCCTTCTACTTTTCTTCATATGAGAACACAACGAAAACACTCTCAACAGATATCAACACCTTAATCTTGAACTTTCTAGACTCAAAAACTATGAAAAATTAATTTCTGTTATTTATAAATGGCCCAGCATGTGATGTTCTGTTAAAACACAAAGCAGACTCTAAGACCATGCCTGTGTAAGGCCCAGTTTTTTTGACAACATAACTAATATAGAAATATGCTTCCCATAATTACATTTAATATGTAGCATTGTGTTTGTATGCACCAAAATGGACTCAGGTGTAGAGGGCGAGCAGGAAACAAAATTCTCCATTTGTTTCTTTTTTTCAGTGCTAGAAAGGTGTAAGTCACAATAAATTTATGCTTAAAATTGCACAACATGAATGAACACGCATATGCATTTTTAATGACTACCACCAGTAAATTCTGATTGATACTTTATTCAAAATGATAGGAAGGCCAACTAAAATTTCACTTGAGATTGATGACTATCTAAAAGTATTTTTATTTTTAGTGATAGCCTGGGGTTACAAATAAAATGGTATACTGTTGAAGAGTTTTTAAAAAATGCTACAACGCCTATGGCTAATTCCTTCCTATTTGATGCATCTAACGAAATACAAATTTCATCTGCAATCTGAGGATATGGACCTATCCTAAGGATAACACCAGCAAAAAATATGCAGTGACACATGGGCATTCATTGTGGCACAAATTTAGCAGCAGAGGACTGACAAGAACCTAAGTTCCCATCTCTAGGAAAATGGTAGCAAAACCATGAGGAATCCAAATTGTGAAGAAATATGAGGCTGTCAAAGAGAATAGGGTGTGTTAGCATACAGTTGATGATCTATACCAAGATACTGGGAAAATACTAGGAAGCAGAAGACGGAAGGTGAGAAGAAACATGTGCTACAGTTTATCTAGTAGCAAGGACTGTGCTGGTGTCCCCACCCCCCTGCAGGAGGAAAAAAGGAGCACGTTAAACGTTACCTCTGGAAGGGGGGCCATGTAAGACTCAAAAAAGTGGAAGCTTCCTTCCTTTGGGTATCTATTGATTCGGTTTTGAAACCATGATAGCATTTAATATCATTTAAAACCAAATTACATTCAAAAAGGATGCCTGGAAATTAAAAGCAGAATGAAATAAACGCACCTAGTAAATAAAACACTAGTAGAGTTGGAGGTATGGCCACACAGTTGACGCCACTCACAGCAATGGAAGTGCTTAGTCTTGCAGGAATACTCCAAGGACAGACGAAGTGCCTTGTTAGATTTATTTCTATTCACGTGTAAGATGTGTGTTGCACTCACGTGTGTGTTTGCCACATGTGTGCAGGTGGCCACAAAGGCCACAAGACAGCATCAGACCCCTTAATGCAGCAGTTATAGGCAGTTGTTAGCTGCCAGACTTGAGTACTGGGATCCTAACTGGGGTCTTCGGGAAACGCAGCAAGAGCCCTTAACTGCTGAACCCTCTCTCCAGTCCTAAGGGTGTTGTTTTGAAAAACAAAGCAAAAACAGGTATGTGGCTAATGAGAGGGCTCAGCAGTTAAGAGTACCTCCTGCACTTCCATGGGACAGGGATTCAGCCCTAGCTCCCACATCAGACATCTCACAACAAGTCCAACTCCAGGAGATCTGACCTCTGCAACACTGCACTCATGTGCACAAACCTCTGCTCACATACACAGATATACACAGCATTTAAAATGAAAACAAAATCTTGAACGAAGAACAAATATTAAACTTTTGTCTGGAATTCTGTTCTTTATAAATGCAATGGCTTTGCTATATTGAGGGTTTTTTTTCAATGTACATTGAGAAATTAAACATGAATGACTTATGTTGATTTCAGTGAGAACTTAGATAGTTGACATGGTAGTAGAAGATTCCAGGGTTAAACTGACATACTTAAGGTTTTTTTTCAATTGCTTCTAAATTTGAAGTGGAATGTAAGAATAATTCCTATTTATTTTATCTTTCAAAACCCTACCACAAAGCCTCTAGAACTAGTGAGTCTCCATGAGGAAGTCAGCTGTATTCTCTAGACTAGTAATAAATAATTGCAAATAAAAACTAATTTTAGGCCAGGCAGTGGTGACACACACCTTTAATCCCAGCACTTAAGAGGACCAGGCAGGCAGATCTCAGTGAGTTTGAGGCCAGCCTGATCTACAAAGTGAGTTCCAGGACAGCCAGGACATACACAGAGAAACCCTGTCAAATAAAACCCTAATTTTAAAGTTCCATTTGTCATAGCATCAAAAGATGCAAATTAAATTTATCAAAACATAAAACCTTTAGTACTGAAAATCTCAAAAAGTTATGGAAAGAAAATGACTGAAAATGGTGAGATGCATTAAGAGTCTTTTTCTTCTTTTTCTCAGAAAATAACAACTGACTGTCAAATGTGTATGGCATGAGACAAATTCAAAAGAAATTTGTAATACAATGAACTCGTAACAACATTGAAAAGGGTGCACCCTGTCAAAGAGTTGTCACTGCCCGATTGGCGGTCCTATGGGAAAGACCAGTGAGTCAGAGGGTGAACAAGGAGGCCAGAGACAAGGTCTCAGGATGCAGAGCTGAGGGCACACCTGTGAGTTGACTTATGAATGAAGCTGCAGAGGTAACTCAGTTTGGAAAGAAGTCTGCAGCCCGTGACAACCCAGCGATCTGAGGCTTCATGCACAAACTGAGAAGAACCTTGAAGGTGGGGGAGGGGCCACCCAGCACCCCCTGAGTTTCCAGACACAGAGTGTCTGTGATTCTGATACGACTCACTTCTCACTCATTAACCACTGCAGCCAAGGCCAAGGCATTGCTTTAGATTCATCTGAGCTATTTCTTAAAAATACCAGCTCTAATTTTATCTCTGTATGATCAAAACCAGCAAGCTCTTCCCAAGGATAGCATAAGCTATCAAGCATCTGTCAGGACAGAATAGTGTTACGTCTGATAGATGAAAGCTAGACTCATTTGGGGAGAGAGAAGGGAAGCAAATAAATCAATATCTCTAGAAACTCTAGGTTCTGTTTTCAAATGTTGACTCCTCTGAGGTTTTAGTTTGCTTTTGTTCTGTTAGAAAATCCCTTAAATTTCACCATGCTATTCTTAATCTATGCTGTTCAACTGTCATAAATCAATATCTTCACTAAGCACATTGTGTACCCATCAGTTAGTTAGAATGAAAAATTCCTGCTCAAATGCACCCAAACATAAATCTGGATTGCACCAGACAAGGGAAATGATAACTAGGAGATTTTTGGTTTACACAGTTTTTAAAGAGATGTGGTGATATTTTATGATCTAACAAGTAAATCTTGCCTGAAGATCAGAGTGCAAAACTAGTCACAGCCATAGAAGCCTGGTGATGGTGGCACACACCTTTAATCCCAGCACTCAGGAGGCAGAGACAGATGGATCTCTGTGAGGAGCTGTCTTTGCTATTATAGCAGGCTTTGTTCACTGGTTCAAGGCCACCCTGGGCTACAGGATAGTGAATCAGTCTAAAAGAGAAACAGAGCACACACAAAGGTGACCTCAGCTCTTGGGATCCCACGACTTTAATCACAGCACTAGAGAGGAATATAAGGCGGGAGGAGGCAAGAGCAGTAGAAGCAGTCTGAGATGTTGTGAGGAGCAGTGTGATCCAGAGATGCAATCTGAGGTTCGATGGATAGCATCTTTGATCTGAGCGTTGGTAGAGGTGAGAACTCTCTAGTGGCTGGCCACTTTGCTTCTCTGACCTTCAGCTTTAATTCCAGTATCTGTCTCTGGGCTTTTTATTATTTCTGCTACCCAGAGACCTCTACAGCAATATAAGGCCACTAAAGAGCCATACTAGAGTTACCTTATCAAATACATTTAGATTAAACATCTACTTCTACTTGGGAGGGTAAAACATGTGCTCTTAGCCAAAGTATATGATTTGGTAATCCAGGACAAAGATATTATAGACTTAGGGAAAGGGATGTGTGGACTTTATCTAGTCACATTTGTCTTATGGTCTTGACCAGGCTGACATTGACCAAGTTCATGATAATAACAAAGTCTCCTTCTAAGATCTGAAACAACCTCACCGACTTCCCACTCCTCCTACTCCTCAGAGACATTCTCAGAGGTTGGTGAATATGTCTTCTTGGTTGTGCCACCTAGGAGCAAATTCAAACACTATGGCACAGAAACATGAAGTCACTACTTTCTCAATATTATGCCAGTGGCTTTTCTCTAATAAATGCTTAGAACACCCTTTGCATTTCAATTTGAGTTAGACAACTATTTTTTTAATCGAAACCCTCCAATCCTGTAACCACCCCTACCACTTCTTGAACGTCTTCATTAGACCAGATGATCACAATACTCCTGCTGAGTCAGTTTCTAGAAGGATCGAGTCCCAGTGCAGTCAATGAACACTGGCAAAACTATAGCTCTCTCCTTTGTCCACCTGACTTTACACCCTATGTTACATCCTACCTACTTCCTTTCTGTGCCTCCACATCCCCTCTCCTAGCCAACCTCAACATCTCGCTCACGTTTTCGACTCTCACGGTAGCTGTCACTATCACTAACACCACACCTTTCACCACCGCACTTCACTGTCACCCCACCGATGACCCAGCAGACAGACAGAACCATAGTTTCTGGGCTGCCTTAATATCAGTCCGGATGGACATTAGAGAAAGGGATCAGAAAACCCTGGCCCATGGCAACAGCTTATGCCAGAAATTTAGGTAACATTTTGTTTTGTATCCACCCCACTACTTTGCCTTATCCTTTCATTGATTTGAAGCCCAGGGAGAAGAATAGAGATGTTATATACCAGGCCTGTTTTATGCATTGGGCCTCTCTATTTGGGGATAGAGGTTATGAAGTCTTTTCTTGTTGAGGCATGGGATTGTCTATGTAAATCAACACTGTAAGCACTGTAAGCACATACAGTCATTTAATGGACAAACACAAAGAAGAGTTAGGTTAAAACTATATGTCTATTTCCTTTTGAGTGAGGATTCTAATTGCAAATGAATTTTGTTTATTAGCGAGGCCCATTAGGAGTTCTTCTTAGCAATATCTCCTCTTTTGACAGTTGTTAGAAATATTCTTTGTCATTGAAACTAATAAAGCTATTTTCAGTAAAGGGGGATAAGGGTGAAGAACTCTGTAACTTGGATTGACATCCCTCCACAAAGCAATGAGTCATAGAGAATTATTTAGGTGTTTCTAACTTCAGGCTGCCTAATAACTATTGAGCCTCCTCCATTCTCAAGTGGAAATCGAGGAAGGCCACTGCCTTAACCAAACCAAGCAATCTCACAATTGAAACCACTCACAACATACAAAGCCAAACAAAGCCAACTCTGCTCCTTCAGAACTCCCTTGGCAAATAGCTACCATAATAGGTTTCAGCAAACAAAAACCTATTTCACAGTAAGTCTAATTAGTCACTACTTTCTTACGTTTTAAATAATAAGTCAATAAGCAGGGAAGTAAAACTAATGACTTTAAGCCCATGAGGTTAAAAGCCACTGGACCAGGTTAGCAATTAGTACAGAAAGGGGGAACAGGTTATGGTCAGAAGGCCCATCACATCCATTTATAGCTGAAAATGCAGTGATCAGGAGTTCGCTCCAGTGCTTTCTGACTACAATTTACATATTAATGATCACATAGAGAACCATAATCATTGATGGGAATATTTGGAATACAGATACTATGGGATGAAAGGCACATAGTATCTTCTGGTGTTCAAATACAACTCACTCAGGGAGCACTACTGCATAGTTCACAGATCACTTCCAAGTTCACTCATGTGTTATAAACCCAGGCTCAAATACTTCTGGGGTTGAGTAGGCAACAAAAATAAATGACCCAAGACCTAGGTAACTTGCCCTCTAAATTGTCAACACAACTGACTACAATTTGTGGAGCCCAATGCAAAATTCAAAGGCAAAAAGCCTTTGTTCATGAGGCAGAAAAAAAGGCATTTGTTAAGAGAAGCTTTCCTTGAGAGGAGCCTTCTCGCCTGCCTGGTTCCAGATCCGCATCAGTCCCAAATAAACACACAGGAGGCTATATTAATTATGAAGCTGTTGGCCTTGCTTGTTTCTTACTGGCTAGCTCTGACTTAAGTAGTTACCTCATAATTTTTAATCTAAGTATGTCTCTTACCGGAGAAGTTTCCGGGCTCCTACCCGGCGTTACATGTCGACTCTCCTGTGTTTCTCCTACCCAGAATCCTCCTGGATTCCTAGCCCCACCTATCTAGATTCCTATTGGCCAGACAGTGCTTTATTAGCATAAGACTTCCCCAACAGGCATTAAAGAAAATAAGCAGAAAACTTTTCCAGACTCCTTGCTTTAGTCTGTCCCTTTCTCTCTCTGTCTCCCACACATGTACATGTACACACATACACATGCATGGGTACACATGCACATCACCACTACTCACTACTACTTACCTGTGATTGACTATGTAATACTGCACTCCTCCAGGTGCTTAGTTATTCATGAAGTCAATACAGACCCTGGTTTAAGATCTAAAACTGAAATTGTTATTTTGTGTTACCTTGACATCTTGATCCTTGGAGGGGTAAAGCACACATTCCTCTCCTCTCTTTCTCTCTCTCTCTCTGTCTCTGTCTCTCTCTCTCATATATGTACATGTATATATAATATAGACAGGTAGATATAGAAATAGAAATCAATAGATATAGATGAGATAGGTATATATATGTATTATATATATGTGTGTGTGTGTGTTATTACTAACTCCTTTATTACCTTTTTAATACCAGGTCAATAAGCAGAGAAGTAAAAATAATTACTTTAAAACCATGAGAGGATAGACAGGTTAAGAGTCACTGGACAAGGTTACCTATTAATGCTGAAGGAGGAGAACAGGTTATAATCAGATGGCCGTTCAAATCAACTCATAGCTGAAAATGCAGTGATCAAGGCTTTGTTCCAGTGCTTTATGACTACAATTTACATTTATTCCTCCTTCATACCCCAATTATTGTGCCTATAAATAACCATGCCAGGCTGCTCTATCTTACCTGTTTTTTTATTTTACTACATACACCTCCAGAGCATTCACACTGATAGTTTCTCAGTTGACCACTGCCTCCAAGCCAGTAACAGCTCTGCATGATAGACAATAGTGCTAATTACCTTTTAATGACTATTTGCTCTATCTGACACCCTAAACTTAACCTATTGTATATGCTCTGCTATATACCTGAGGCAACTCTTTTCTATGGAGAATTTCATGCATGCATACAATATTTTTTTATCAGATCCACTCTATTCCTTCCACTCCAGTTCCTCCTATATCTGTCTCTGACACCAAACCCTTGGTCAGGATTCATGATGTTGATGTTTATAGAGAGCACAAAAGTCTGAATTTCAGTCACTTTATAGCCCCATGTTCTTGAGAATTCTGATATGGATCTCTTACACCCCCATTCAGTTCCTGCAAACCCATTCTAGCCTGATTAAGCCACATCACCTTGTTGGACTGGTAGGCATTCTTCCAAGAATTCAAATGGGAAGAAGAGCATAGACCACAGGACAACAGCCTGTTGCTCTTTTCCCAGCCTGATGCTACTTCCGTATTCAGTCCCCACCTTGCTAAAGCAGGTATAGTCATGTAGTCACTCTGTGTGGTCCCATGAGCATTTAACCTAGCTCCTGTACCTTGATTCTTTCTTCTGCTAGCAGAATGTCCCTCCCTATGGCGGAAGGGCTTTCTACAATTTCCCATTTAACAGAATATGCCTTTGAATGCTACACGCACTCCTTTCCCTTCTATGTGATGAATATGAGTAGAATTAATATAACCATTTACTCTTTCAGCAAACCCTGGCTTTCAGTGTAGATTCAAGCAAATCTATCTGCAACTCATATTAACACTGATATCTAGGATCTGGTGCTCCCTGAAGAAATTAACTTCTTGAGTAGACAAGTCATTCTTTAGACAACTTAATTTATACAGAATAAAAATACATTACATATTGTGTTATATGTGTATTAACTATCATGGAGCTACCAACACTCATTCTGAAAAGATACTAAGTCTTCATTCATTCTTTCTTGCCTCAAAAAAATGGACCAGAAGACAAGACATCAGTCTCAAACTGAAAAAGAATGTGTTTTGCCTCCTACTTGCACCTACCTTGCTGGGTGCCTAGAAGATGAAGCAGACACATATGGATCCTCTACCATTCTACATTTGTTTTTGGCTCTCATTCCCAATTCCTTCATTTCTTTATGTGATGCATTTGTCTTTTCTTTCTTGAACACCATTACTTTTACAAAGGTCAATGTTTTTTAAGTTAACAATGACTGATAAAGTCTTTACAATTCTTAATCACTATGTCTTGATTTTTAAATATATATTTACCTCTCTGGGCAGAGTTTAATGATTTAATACATGGATAAATAATATCTAGAATTGTGCTTATACTTTCTATTGTTGCTTTATGAATTCAGCCATTTTCAGTGCTTCAAGTGGAAAGAATTTTCACGGAACTTTTACATTTTGAGGTTTAACAGGGGACCACTCTCTCTTCCAAATGATGAAATCAACTATCTTGCCCAAAGTAGCACAGGCAGTAGGTGGTGTAACTATGACTCAATCTTTATTTACTCCAATTATGATTCATGTCTCTATACCAACAGATGACCTCTATACACAGAAACCTGTTCTGTGTTCATTGTGCTATGCTTGAGCACCACAGAATAAATTGTTTCCTACCCAGAGACCAGTAACCTGGGACTGCCTGCAGAACACTGTGCCTATGGCTGTTTCTGCTCTGCACACCATCCATCATAAAGCCAACTGGAAATGACAGTCTGGCAGAATTCTAGCCCCTAGGTCAGGCATTATCAAATAACACATAGTCTCTGAATTTCTCAAACCTTGTGTTAACTCCTCTGTGAACTGAACTAGCACAACCTCCTCGCAGAGTGAATATGAAGAGCAATATCCAGTCTAGCTCTGTATAGATTGGATAATACTAAACAGGGTATGTCCGTCCACTTTTCCGCCATTCTTTCTTCAGAGTCAAGCCCAACTCTTGTAGACCCAAATTAAAAACCTTCTTAATAATTTTGATCTTTCACAATATCCCGCCAACTTCACAATGTCCACCCAACTTCCAGTTACAAACAAAATTTAAGTTAGAACATGTTTTGTGACACATGGGGTGACTGGGTTGTTCTCTTTGTGCATTAACAGAGAATGCGGACAGTGGTATGGTCTGGTGTGCACTGAAGGAAAATGCTTGAGCAATAACCTTCAGTTTCTGTTTAAGACCCTCCTACCTGCTGGTTCTTCTGATACAGGCCCTCAACTATTACATCAGATCTGGAACAGCCATATTGCAAACCAAAGCATGACAAGTGAAGACTCTTTCAATATAAGAAGACTTGGAAGTCAAGTGCAGATCTCATCAGGCTCTGTGCTTTCCTGGATAATTCTCTTCATTTAGAAATGCTCTACATGAAGCCCGGTCACTTCAAATGGCAGAGATGGCCTTGAATGCATTCCGTTACACTAGCCAATGCCTAAGGAGGAGCTGTTGAGCAATAAAACCAGAAACCACCCTGCGTTTAAGGAATGCACTAAGCACATTCCTTTTAGAATAAAAGTTGAAAAAAATCTATTGGCAGGACCAAAAATATGAAGACAGTATGAACTGCTGCCAGTGCTATTTCTTAGGAGATTCAGAATGCAAATCTCATGGCAAGCTTGCTCTTTATAGAATTTGCTGTTTGCTTTTCTCTATGCTGTGCATGCTAAAATTCAGTTCATTTCCCCCAAAGTTATCAGTATATAAGAATAGTTCCCCAAACTGAATTTAGTAGTAATACATATTAATACATTTGTGTAAATCCTGTTTTTTAAAGAGCGCATGGGCTTTGGTGGTAAGATAGACCTCCTCTACTAGCTGGAATGAGGAAGGCTGGCCAACTTGAGCATCAGCAGGCTGAAAAATTCACATCCCCCTCCATGTATGGGGAATGCTTGGGCGATGAGTTTGATGAGACCGAAGAGGAATCTCATAGGAGTCAAGAGATGGGCAAGGGTTAGTGTCTATCAAGTTTGGAGTTCAAGGCCTGAAAGGCAGAGAGACTAGGTGAGGCTGAGACACACACAGGCCAGTTACAAGAGATGCCAGGTAAGGCGGGCTAGAAGTCAGTAACCAACATCCCCAGAGCTAAAGACGACTGTGGAAACCAGACACCAACATCCCCAGAGCTAAAGACGACTGTCGAAGTCAGTAACCAACATCCCCAGAGCTAAAGATGACTGGAAACCAGTAACCAACATCCCAGAGCTAAAGATGACTGTGGAAACCATTCACCAACATCCCAGAGCTAAAGATGACTGTGGAAACCAGACACCAACATCCCCAGAGCTAAAGACGACTGTCGAAGTCAATAACCAACATCCCCAGAGCTAAAGATGACTATGGAAACCAGTCACCAACATCCCCAGAGCTAAAGATGACTGTGGAAACCAGAAACTCCGCTGACATCTCTCTGGAGATGCTAACCCCTGACACCTAGCAGTGCTGCCTGCCGTGTGACACGCTAAACGCTATATTAGTGGCACACGTGGTGAAGATATGGTTCATCTACCTTTGCCATACACCACTTTTCATTATGTTTGGCTACTGAATTCTATCAGATTTACTTCCCAAATACCTCAGAATTCCTTCTTGTGCTTCTGCCTTCATACTACAGTTCTTAACAAAGTGCTGCCCACATGGGTGTTGGTGGCACATGCCTTTAATCCTAGCACTCAGGAGGCATAGGAAGGCGGATCTCTGTGACATCGAGACCAGCCTGGTCTACAGAGCAAGTTCCGGGACAGCCTCCAAAGCTACACAGCGAAACCCTGTCTCAAAAAAAATTTTTTAAATAAACAAAGTGCTGCCCAGATTAGTATCCATGTGACCACACACCCCCAGGAACTCAACTCTATTCATGCTATTTCTCCATAGACTTGTAGTATAGGATGTGCAGCTCCTCTCTGGTGTTATGTTGAGTCTGATAAGAGACTGTAGGCCAGCCGTGGGCATAGACACCAGGAAAGTAAAGGGCTGAGATCCTTCCCCAGAGAGCTCACCGTGTTTGAGAGAACATGGTCCCATCATCTCCTGCCATTCATCTTGCACCCTTTGTTTCTTCCACAGCACACAACCCGTGCCTTTTAATCCTGTCTGGCCTCTGGCCATCACTCATCTTCCTGGCCAACTCCCACTCGACCTTCCAATACCGAATTCATTTATTACCCTGTCCATCAAATTTTTCTTAATTCCCTTAACAAAATTTGTTCTCTATGACATTCTTAGAAGCCCTTCCACTTTCCTTGTTTGAGCACTGTTTCTATTAACTGCGAATGTTTACTTTAAAAATCATTGTCTTTCAGTAGACTTTATCTGTTCCTCAAATGAAAAGGGAACAAATTCTGTCAATATTTTTACCACTCAGCAACGAGCAGAGTGCAAAACTACAAGAGGCAAGGAAAACATTTTTTGGAAAATTAATTTGTTAATCAATGAAGGAATGCAGGCAAGGTTTGGGAAGTCATGGGGAAAGTAACCTCACAAAATAACCTCACAAACATCTGTTTGTTACCAAGCATTGTGAATATTGTGAATGAATGATGTGGGAAAGACCTGAAATGTTTCAGGGGCTAATCTGTCTCAAGAATGAAGCACACTCACTTCTAAATGACCTGAGAGGAATCTATCACATAAATAAATTATTTCCTCAAAAAGGATTCTTATCAGAAATACAATCTATTCCTGTCTCCTTAATCTCTTCATTATCCGGGTGCTAAATTGATTTTATTAGATGATTTTTCCTCACCTCATTAAAGGCACATTCCAGAGATGGTTTGAGTTCTGCCTCGTCTCTCATGCCACTCATCGCTGCATCACGGCAACAAGGGCTTGGGTACCAGGAGCTGAGAGGAAATCAATAACTGACGATGAGGGAAGAATCGAGACATTGATCACCTCAGCGAACTTGGCAGTTAAAAAAAAACCACAGAAACCAGTGTCATATTAACTCTGCATGTGCTGGAAGGGAAAAAGAAGTTTAAATATATTCCAGGGTTGAAATGTGGAAGAGATTTTAGGGCAATTTAAACTTAACACGTGGTTTCTAAGCCTTAGCACGCTTGACATTTTGAATCAAGTAATTGTCTATCCCATGCAGTAAATGACACTCGACAACACCCCCGTCTCAATCTACTTTAAAAGACTCTTCCCTTTCTGTGGAACCAAAAGTGTCTCTAGACATCCTTAAAGGTCCCCTGTGTATGAGGGTGGGGAGTATGGAGTCCTGTTATGAGAAGTCTTTTCCTTGAGAGAATGCCTTCCCGCCAGCCTGATTCCAGAGCCGCATCAGTCCCAAATAAACACACAGGAGGCTATATTAATTATGAAGCTGTTGGCCTTGCTTGTTTCTTACTGGCTAGCTCTGACTTAAGTAATTACCCCATAATTGTTAATCTAAGTATTTCTCTTACCGGAGAATGGTTCCGGGCTTCCTACCCCCATGGCATTACATCTTGACTCTCTTGTGTTTCTCCTTCCCAGAATCCTCCTGGACTCCTAGTCCCTCCCATCTAGATTCCCTATAGGCCAGACAGTGCTTTATTGACATAAGACTTCCCCAACATCTCCTCTTTTCTGTTTAAACAAAAAGAAAGGTCTTAACTTTAACACAGTCAAATTGTATATAACAGAACAGTTATCAAGTAAGAACATAGTTACAATATTTTAACAAGATTTAAAGAAAATATCATCCATCCCATCCTTGTGAGTCCAAAGTTCTATATTTAGCTCATCTTTTATCATAACTAAGGAAAACTATAATTATAACTATCTGTCTTCAACTCCATCAAAGACCACAGAAGGATAATATATAAACACTAGGATTGACAGAGACATCTTACTGCCTGGACAGTCACCCGAAGTTCCTCTGTAACGTTGGGGCACCCATCTTCAGCCCATAGGCCACAATGTATCCAGAAGATTTCTCAGCAAAGCAGGAAATTTCAAACTGTCCATCTGCATCAGCAGTCTATTAGTCATTTTTCTGTCCTGCAGAAAGTCTCGTAGACTCTTCCATGAAGCAGGAACCCTGTAAGACTGAGTTTAGCAGTCACTTTCCTGTGGGTCCTGCATGTCCAGTTTATACAGCAACAGTCAGTCTAGGCAAGAGCAGTTTCTTGCCCAAATGGCTAATCTTGCCATGTTGAAAGCAAACTCCGTAACAAGTTTCTTCCATGCCCATCTTCCTCTCATATGTAATTGGTGCTGCCAGGAGTAGACATTTCTCATTGTCAAGAAAAACCCTAAACCATTTTAAATGCCATTTTCTGAAGGTCTTTGAAAGGTTTGAAGACTATCTATCTGTCTCAAATACATCTCTATATATCTAGAAAACCTAACTTACTTAACTATAAATTCTGACTATTATAAGTAACTATCTATAGTCTGTATTCAATTATGCATTACATTTTAAAAGATCAGTATAAACACAATACTTAATCAAGAGGAGAAATATACACATCACAAAATTGACCTTGAATTTGTATCAATAAATGAAAAACCATACCAATACAAAGTATTCATTTCCATACCATAATCCCCTTTTTCCTTTAAGAATAGATTGGTTGTGATCATTAACCAATTATAAACAATCCCATTTAAATGAAAACAAAGATTTATAAACAAGATGGGAATTAGGACGTCGCTCATTCCAAACTGCTGCATGCTGGAAGGGGGCGCTGTTTATACCATGGGGATCATCACAAAACTCAGAAACCCGTATAAGTCCGTATTTTCGGGGTCTGTAAAGCTGCATCATCTTAGCTGTTTCAGTTGTTGGAACACCTGGTCCACTGCTTCCGGGGGTCTTCGTTTGTCAAACCACAGAAGCCTGGAAAGAATCCTCAGCTTTTCATTTTCTGTAGAAACATAAGCAAAATCTCCTTTTCCAAGTAACATATCCTTATACTTAAATTTTGAAGTCAAGGCATTTTCAAAAGATAGAAGTTGGATTAATTTAGCAGCATTTATAATCAAGTGTACTTTAGCAGCTGTTCCTTCCTTAGCAATCAAAAAACTGAAAAACACAGCAGTGTATAGTATCCAGATTCTCTGTGTATTTTCCATCTTTACGTGTCTTATTTATTTATCTATTATTACTTTATTTATTTTACTTTTATTTATTTTTCTCTGGGACAGGGTTTCTCTTTGGAAATCTGCCTGCCTCTGCCTCTGGAGGAAATCCTACCGGCGTGCGCCACCACAACCGGCTTTTTATTTATTTACCACTTTGCCGTTTCATTTTCTCTCTTAATCTCACATATATTTTTAAACACACTGTAAACCTTTAGAGGTTTGTGTCCATCCAAGTCTGGCTTTACTGTAAATCTTTATGTTTTTCTGGCCACGTGTCTTATCTGTAAAACCGCGGCTGTTTTAAACTCCAGTTTTTCTCCAAGATGGCGGGCATAAGCGTGATTGCAGCTTACTGCCTCAGTCCATGCTGACATCCAGCAAATGCTGCCATTACCAGCTGTACGTACACACCTTTCAATCGTTAGCAGAGTCTCTTAAAACAACGTTGCAGGTTTTTTTTTTTCTATGTCGAGTCAGGAAGACTCCAGGAAGTGAGCCCTGTGAATCTCAGCTTGTGGCTAGCAAAACAGAGCACACCTGAGAAAAATGCTGTTACCAAAATCTCTGTTCTTCTGTTCTAAAATTCCTTTAAAGCTTTTGTTGTTTTGCATGGAAATTTAATCCAGCTTCTGACAACCATTTTGTTATGAGAAGTCTTTTCCTTGAGAGAATGCCTTCCCGCCAGCCTGATTCCAGAGCCGCATCAGTCCCAAATAAACACACAGGAGGCTATATTAATTATGAAGCTGTTGGCCTTGCTTGTTTCTTACTGGCTAGCTCTGATTTAAGTATTTACCCCATAATTGTTAATCAAAGTATGTCCCTTACCGGAGAATGGTTCCGGGCTTCCTACCCCCATGGCATTACATCTTGACTCTCTTGTGTTTCTCCTTCCCAGAATCCTCCTGGACTCCTAGTCCCTCCCATCTAGATTCCCTATAGGCCAGACAGTGCTTTATTGACATAAGACTTCCCCAACAGAGTCCTATTTGAGAATCACTGAGCTAACCCACTATACACAAATGAATATACAATGAAACAGCATTGTAGAAGGCTGACTTTCCTTTTTCTTTCTTTTTTTAAAAGACATATTTATGTATGTCTTTCATCTGCACACCAGAAGAGGACAATGGACTAAAGTTATAAATAGTTGCGGCTAGCCTTGTAGTTGCTGGGACTTGAACTCAGGACCTCAGGAAGAGCGGCCAGTGCTCTTAACCACTGGACTGTTGGGGAAGTCTTATGCTAATAAAGCACTGTCTGGCCAATAGGAATCTAGATAGGTGGGGCTAGGAGTCGAAGAGGATTCTGGGAAGGGGAAACACAAGAGAGTTCGAGATGTAACCGCCATTGGGGTAGGAAGCCTGGAACCTCTCCGGTAAGAAGCATACTTAGATTAACAATTATGGGGTAATTACTTAAAGCAGAGCTAGCCAGTAAGAGACAAGCAAGGCCAACAGCTTCATAATTAATACAGCGTCTTGTGTGTTTATTTGGGGACTAGAATGTGGCAGAGCCCAGGCGGCTGGTGGTGGATAAACCAAAGCGGCTAGCAAAAGAAAAAGCTTCTCTTAACACTGAACCATCTATTTCTCCAGCCAGGCTGCCTTTTTCAAATGGTTTAATAGTGACAGCATGGAACAGTTTCAAATTCAGAAGACAGAAGATGCTCATATTACTCCAGACAGAGAATCTTCAACCGATCCGAACGAACATGAAATGGATTTTGACCAAAACTCAGCTATGGTTTATTTGGAGTGAACCGTCTAGGTACCATTGACCTCTCTTCCCCTGATGTTTCTAGAGTGCATGCTTCTGGTTTTCCTGCAGCCACAGAAGAAGCAAAGATCATGATGGTTGTTTTGGAGGGTGGAGCACAGGCATAACAATCCCTGGTACCAAGAAAGGAGCACTCACACCTTGTGCCAAAGACTCGGCCTCCCCTCAGCCCACTGCACCTGATGACAGTTTGTTTTGAAAAGGCTAGGAAGATGGTTCAGTGGCTAAGAACATTTTCTGGGAGAGCAAGAGGACCTGAGTTCAAATCCCCACCACCCATAAAATTGGGTGACCCCAGAATTTGTTAGCAGAGAAAGGCAGATAGATCCAAGGACCTCACAGCCCAGGTAACCTAGCCAATCTGGGCATCTTTGGGTTCAGTGAGAGACCCTGTCTCAAAAAATAAGGTGCCAAGCCATAGAGGAAGAACTCCAATATCTTCCTCTGGCTTCCATACAGCAGGCACACACACACACACACACACACACACACACACACACACACACACACACACACACACACAGTGAAAGGGGAAGAAAGAGAGAGAGATTAAACGAAACTGCCATATTCCCAGCCTGCCACACTGGAGGGTGATGCTTCTGACACCAGAGGCTACAGCACAGGTCAGCTCTTAATGTGGAGAAAATCAAATAAAAATAGCCCTGATCTCTAGCTCTGTGTGTGTATGTACGCGTGTGAGTACGTGAGTGCGTGCGTGTGTGTGTCACAGCGGGCACCACACCAAGTCCTCTCCATCAGTATGTGATGTTTCTTGATGTGTCACACTGGGATCTCATCCCTTGCAGCAGTTTTCTATTATTCCCTCCTTGTTATGGGCAAGGACAGAGAAGTGGGTAGCATGTTCAAGCTCACACCCCCTCAATGGAGTCAGGATTAGAATCCAGACACTCTGTCTCCAGAGCCTTCCTCCCTAAAACCAGGAAGTATGCTTCAGTGGATGCGGATAATGGATACAGAAAGAATGGGATCCTCTCCTGTCACCAAGATAGCCCCAAGCTATGACTTAAGACAAACTGCTATGGCTGGGATATAGATTGTGTTCCCCAAGAGTTCATGAGGAGGGTGTTTGGTCCTCAGTGTGGGGATGCTGGCAGGTGATGGGATCTTCAGTAGGCAAAAATCTACTGGCAAGTGTTGGGTCACTGATACTGACCTCAGAAGAAAATGATGGACTTGTGGTGGGGCCTTAAGTGGGTTGTTATAAAAGGGTGAGCCTGGTCCCTCCCTGCCTCTCACCTTTCCCTTTTATAATTGCTTGCACTGTGATGACATCCCCCATGAAGAGACTCTGTTAGGAGGACCTGCCCAGAGCAGGTGTGGTAGTGTTAGGATGACAACATGCAAAACGGTGGCAATTCAGCCTCTTTTCTGTATCAGCTGTTCAGACTCAGCTGTTCCTGTTACAACAGAAAAGGAATGGATCCGGAAGAGCTGTGAAAGCGTGACTACGAAGACTGGTGGTGAATTCAGTACCTGAAAGACTAGTCTCAAGCTGGTCCCAAGCCATGAACAGGGAAGCCATGAAAACTGGCAAGTATGCATTACCTTCCCCATGAATAGGATATCAAATAAAAGAAATAAGATGTCATTGTCTCGAACCTTCATTCAGTGGCTGATGGAAGCAGAGGCAGACTTCCACGGCTAACCACTGAGCTGAACTCAAGAAATCCAATGACAGAGAGGGAGGACTGATGACCAAAGGGGTCAAGACTGGGCTGGTTTAACCCCCAGAAACACCTGCCATGACAAGGGTTAACTCTTGAATCCCAGACTGATGGTTGGGAATCCAGCATGGGACTGATCAAGACCCCCTGAATGTGGGCGTCAGTGAGGAGGCCTAGGTCATCTATTGAACCTTGGGTAGTAGATCAATATTTATCCCGGGTATACAAATGGATTTTGGGCTCCCATCCAACAATGAGAGATGCACTCTCACCCTGGACTCTTGGGGAAGGGTCTAGGCCCTGCCCTGGATGAAATGACAGACTATGGACACACCCATGGAGGGCCTCACCCTCCCTGGGGAAATGAGGGGATACTGGGGGGGGTTGTGGGAAGGTACAGGAAGAGGGGAGGGAAAGGGAGAGGGACCTGGAATTGACATGTGAAGTAACCTTATTTCTAATTTAAATTTAAATTTAAAAAATAAAATATAAAAAATAAAAATAAAAAAGAATATTCTGTGAAATAAGTATTGTCATTTAATGTTAATGATATTGAAATGTGACTCTAGTTAAGGTAATGGAGAAGCCATTATTTAATGAGTTATCATTTATACCGTTGTCTATAACTATGCTTGTTTTCAGTAAATTTGAAACATTTACATACTACTTTTGAATTGTAGATGTGATAAATATGTTTGTGTGTCACTTAGGTATCTGATATGATATAATGATCAGAGTCAGTTTTTTTTATTTTTAAATTTACTCTGAATAAAATTCACCTGTGATAAGCCATCAAAAAAAAAGATGTCATTGTCTCCTGAATCTCCTTGAATAGGCCTATACATTGTACAGACCTTATGAATGAAAGACCTTATGGATAAAAACTGTATTAGAATATATATATTAATTTTGTGTGTAAAGGAGTTCAATTTTTTTGTACAACAAAAATCTTTTTAAAATTATTCTAAGCCCAAAGGTATGCAGATTAGGAACCTACTAAGATCCTTAGCAAGTGCAGGCCCAGGAATCATCATCGAGGAAGATGAAACAGAATAATTGCAAGAATTTGAGAAATGAACGTCTGCCTTAAAGCATGTCATTTGCTGGACACAGCAGGGCCACTGCACACGTGAACTCACAGGAGCTGTGATTGTATACACAAGGCATGCAAAGGTCAAATCAGCCAAAACCCCAGCATACATGGGGAAGGGAACTCAGGAAGTCAGCGCTTGGCTGGGACACACGCAATTAGCAGCTGATGGCTGCTGGGGGGGGGGGGAGAGCAAGCTTTTTCAGGGATGTGGCCTCTGAACAAGCTACCCATGCTCGAGCAGATGGTCCTACATCAATGCAGGTACTGGCAGCACTAAGCGGATTCAGTGGGATTTTTTTTTATGGGAGAGAATATATGAAGCTTCATTGGTGAGGGTAAAGGAGGAGAATTGGAGCGGGGCAATAGGTTTGGATTTGATCAAAACACATCATATACAGAAATGAAATTATCATACATGTACGAAATTCTCACACATTATTTTTGATATTGTAATTACATGATTTCCCACTTACCTCCCCTCCATCCGAACCCTCCCATATGCCCCATATGCTCTCCTTCACGTTAATGCCCTTTTGTTCATTAATTGTTCCGTTGGCACACATACATGCCTATAGATTCCTAAATACACAAACGCAACCTGCTCAGTCTGTATGTTACTTGTATGCATGTTTCAGGGCTGAGCGTTTTGTGTTGGATAACCAGTTGGTGTGCTCTTCCCTGAGGAAGGCTAGTTCTCCTGCTCTTGGCATCTCTTAGTTGCCTGTATTCTTTTTGAAGGCTTGAGACCTCCTGGGCTTTGGTACAAGCATCCAATAGAGTCTAATTTTAAGGTAGCATATCTCTATAGTCAATCTCAACATAATAGAAAAACCCAATAAAATCAATATACACGGATGCTTATAGATAAGTCAACTCCAAGAGACAAGTATTGCAAATTGTTAAGATTCAACCCAGACTTTTATCAAACAAATGCCAAGAACCATAAATTCTAAAATAAACCATAGCAGATTTCCTGCCTCCATCACTATTGTGTTTGATTATGTACACATAAATAATAACAGCAAACGAATATAGGATGGAAAATACTCCTATAAAAGCATGGCAACATTGTAAGAGATCAGGGGGAGGTAAGATGATTGCTTGTTTGTGCCGTGGACACCTGAGAAGTCACAGAGACAGCACTTGAGCAGAGCACCAGTTCCAAAGAACCTTGCCAGAGGTGTCTGAGAAAGGACACACAGGGTGACCTTCTAGAAGAGAAATATATAGGAAGGGAAGCCAGACTGTGGACCTAGCAGGTGGGCTGGAACAGAGCCATGCTGGAACACTCATGGACGCCCATGGGCAGTCACGTACAGCATCAGAGACAGCCAGGATGAACACAAGGAGGGACCTAGGGAGTCATAAGGAACACTCTGAAAACAAAGGGATTCCCCTGGGGACAGAGAGTATGGAAAACAAAGACCAATCCACGTGCCCTGTTAACATCATTCAATAAAAAAAAAAAAAGAGCTGACAATACAAGAGATAAATAAGGGGGGAGGGTCCTGGAAGAAAAGGATCACAGAGGAAAGGGAAGCCGGAGGCGAACCGGAAGAGAGAGGCGTCCTCAAACAGCTCCGTCAGCACACGTGGGGCTTTCATGGGACTTGTTAAGATGAGGCACACCTGGGTCAGTTCCGATAAATGGCATGCTCGTGACAATATGGATGAAAAGCTCGCATACTCAAGAGCAGGGGTGCTCTCCCAGCCTCTACTCTAAATGCTTTGTACATTTTGCAAAAGAAATGTCCACTCAGGGCTCTCTGTAGCCCTTGCCAGCTTGTCTGGCCAGTCATGCATGTCTTATGTGGGTTTGCTCTGGGGGTCCCTCAAGAAGAGCCTCACACTGGCTTGATTATCTGACTCACTCGGGAACAAAATGAACCACTCTTTCTGTGACAGAAGCCCTACAAATAAATCACTTCTCTAAATTAAAGTGGGCCAGCGGGAACAAGACAGTCATGGGCTTTGAGTCTACTTTCCTCCCACTGGTTTGCACAGATCAAAAACCACTGCAAGATTTCAGACGAGAAAACTCCGGGTACACACACACACAGGCTACCTCTCAACAATGGCGATGTCCTGAAATGTCAGCGACAGTGCGGGGAGCCTGCTTGCCGCCCCCACGTCCGTGCCGGAGTATTGATTTCAGACACTGTTACGGAGGAAACCTGAAAAGTGTCTGCTTCGGCAGCTTGTCCAGCACTCGGGCCAGCCAGTCACAAGGGACTTCGCACCAGCAGCCTCCTCGGCTCTGGTGCCTTTGAAAGCAGAGTAGGGCCTTCGGAGACTTGTTTCTTCACTCCCTGAGATTCGATCAATGGCCCAGCCAGACAACATTTTCATTATTGTGACAAGCATACTTAGAGTACTCCGACCGGGAGAAAATGGAAGGCCTGCCGTAGCTGGTGTGCACAGAACTCAAGAAGAATAAAAATGTCAGCGCGCTCTGATGACTGATGTCGTTAGCATTTGAGGGGATCGGTTATCCTTTTGAGGGAGTCTGTATTTATTCAACACACAGTCTGCACACTATAGTGAGTGAGAGAAATGGCTGCCTCGGGCACTTAGCATCTAGAAAGGATAGTAACTACTGATGACCTTGTAAGAAGGGTGAGGAAACAGGAACTAGGACGTGTGACCTGAGTTCAGAGGTGCAGGATGAGCACGGATGTTCAGTGTTCCCAGAGGCTTTAAGAGGGGCAGAGAATAGTAGGCTCTGTGGAGAGGCTGCTGCCCCGATAAACAGTTAATAGTGAAATACCAGTGTAAAGAGCTTTGAATCACAAACTGTCTCATTAGTGGATAGAATATCTTTTAAAAAAAATAGTTTACCCAGACTCTGAAATGTTGGCATTATTGGCGTCAATATATTTGTTTTTAATTCTGTCCAGAAAGCATTTGTTGAGGAGCCCTTAAATTTAGGTGCTTTATGGAATTCAGATAACAGTAATAACCCCTGCTCTATGTACTCAGCAAACATTCTAATGAAGAATAAACCTGTGTAATAATGAAAAAAAAATAGTTTACCCACATTTGAAGCACTAACAACATTTGACTGATTTAATTAAATCTCCGTGTTTTGACTTTTAGTATTAGGTACAATTTTGCAATCTTTTTTGAAAAAAAAAAAGTAGGGGCAGGAAGGTTGCTCAATATGGGACTAAAAGAATCAAATAACCTATAAATAGATGCGTGGGTCCTGGGCAGTGACTGCTTGGTATTGAAAGTGACCTTGAGGTTTCTCTCCTCAACCTCAGAGAACCTCGGGAAGAGAAGGGGAAACCAGTGGTGGTGATTCAGTAAAGTCGGGGCTTTAAGTGTCTAAGATGCTATCTATTTTTAATGATCTTGGATGCCAGAAACCCAAGGAAGAGAAGTCATGCTTTAAGACAGCCGGTAAGATTTTATGCGGTCCCAAATTTCACAACAGCTAGATCAATTTCATAATATCTTAAGAATATAGCAGAGCAGCCTGGTTCTTGAGACTGGAAAGGACAAAGAGAAGGAATGTGTGAGACAAGGCATATAGCAAAAGATGGCTGCCTTTAGCTAACTGTAGCAAAACTGTTCAAGATCAACCCACATCTTTGCTAGAGACTAAGAGGGCTCTTGTTTAAGCATGTGTATAATTCAATCAACAAAATTTCACCATGTCTCTAATATTTGTTAGGTATTGAGCCAGGAAAACACCATCTGGTAGATAATACTAGGAACGTCTGGTCTTAAGTTTGTAGCAAGCCGGCGGTGTTCACGGCTACAAAGCTACAACACTTCACAATGAGGCAAGGGCTATGGATGTAAATGAAGACAAGGACAGCGGCTCACTCTTACAAGGAGAATGGCGTTTATTTTAACAAGAGTGGAGCCTTATATACCAAAGGCAGGCATGGTGGAAAAACACCAAGGTCAGAAGCCTACGTTCCCAGTGCCCTCCAGCAAAGGGTGGGCCAAAAACAGGAATTAGCATTTAGACAATAAAGATGGACAGAAAACAGGAACTTGCACATAGGCCTTACTGGGAGGAGGGGAGGAGAAGTGTTTTGCTAAAAGCTCCTAGTCACAAGCCAGTCAACATAAGTTCGGTATAAACTATCTTACTTTTTCCCCCAAAATTAAAAAATCCTACTTCCGCCTCTTTCTCATTCGACTGATGATTCTTTAAGCACTTGAACTCTATGTACTAGGTATATTCCTAGATTTTTGAGAATACCAACATGTTTAGAATACAGCTGTGCCCTTAAAAACCAGCATTCAGGTGCTTTTAAACTTTCAACTCAATAAGGACATCACGATGATTATTACATAATGAAAATGCTACTTAAGTTTTCAGAGGTGACTAGGGAAAAGGATTTAATTTTAAGGGAGAGTTAGTAATTCCTTCTAGTCTATCAAATAGAAGTTGTAGCTTCCAGGGCAGAGAAAATCAAAGGTCTCTCTGGCTGAGGGGAAGGGATGCTCTGCGAAGACACTGGGGGTGCAGGGGGGGATTCAGGCAGGAGGGGTAGATTTGAGAATGTGGGAGTGACCTGCTATGTGCAGACAAACTGGCGCTGCACCACAAAGCAAGGCACTCGGAAAAATCTGCCAAGGATTCCGGGCTTGCGTTCACTGAACAATGGGGTGCTCGTATCAAGCCAGGCCTAGACAAACGTAAATAACTCACCCAGTTGTACACAGCAAATGGCCATCTCACTTTGCTTAGGGAATAAAAAAGCGTAACCCTCCAGGCTGGGCTGAACTATGAGTGGACAGTGTTTTACCTGGGGGGGGGGAGGAACATAGGGTGTGTCTATAATGCCCTATCTATGTTTCACTTCTCATCCTTCCGTGCATGTATTCACCAGCCACCAGCCACACACGCGCACACACACACACACACACACACACACACACACACACACACACAAACTAAGCTCAATGCCTGATGCTGTGTGAGACCCTTGAAGTACAATTACAACCAAAACGGCCATGTAAGTAAGAGCTTTCAGAAAAGTTGAGAGAACAAATAGCTCATAAGGGTCCCTAAGGCAGGGGGACCCTTGGCCCGGGATACAGAGTTCAACCCTGAGCAACAAAAAGCCCAAGGGATCTGTCTCTACACTTTACTTCTGTTCACCACACAAGCCCAGTGAGCAGCATCTTCCCACCAGGGCTACTGCACCTCCCGTAACTGAGTATCGAAGCCCCGGTGACCGCTGATAGCCAAAGTAGGGGACTCTCTGCACGTGTCAGAACTACAGTTCCAGGGTCATCCTCTTCCATCCCCATCTAGAGTGAAGCTTGTCCCTCAAAACTCTCATTGGGAAGGAAAGCAAATACATTTCTTCCAAAGGGAATCACAAAGCAGCAAGGGGGCTCCATCATCTTGGTCAATAGATGGAAAATCCAAATACAAGTCCAGTGAATAATGACCCATCGTGCCTTGAACACAAAATAACAGGTTTCACAAATCTGACACATTCCACACCAAAATACTGAGATGCTGGAAAACAGGGTGGAAGCTAGCTAATTAATCCATGCTTGGTGTTCTCACCCATAGGACATCAACAGCGGCTCCTATTCCATTGAACCCACAAGCTACTGGGAACTGATTTGGAATTTGACTTAAGGATTTCAAGTTTGATTGTCTTTGCTACTGATTGTCAAATGACTAGGGAAGTCACATAAACTCATTAAGAGCCACAGAACTCACCAGGAAAGAAATGCTCCTGCCTCCTAAATTTGCCCTCAGAATTAAATAAAGGAAGCCAGTGTGTTTTAGAAACCACTTGTGATGTTAGTGATAAAAAAGGTGGTATTAATATGGATGAAATAAGATAACAAATATGGTCTTAACTGTCCAGGGCTATGCTAACTGCAAAATACTTGAGTGTGGACCTGGGTGTCATCTACAGCCAGCCACACATGCTGTGTGCATTTTCCACAATCAACCTGTAACCTCTCAGAGTTTGGGGGCCTGCCTCCTTTTGGGGGGCCGCAGTCAGCCTGCAGCTGCCTTGCACTAAGCATCTTGACAAAGATGAACTTGAAGGCCCAATGCCAGCTCAGTGTGAAAGGCAGGGTAGAAGCGTGAAAGGCAGGGTAGAAGCGTAAAACCCACTCTACGCTGCCTGTGGGACTTCTGGGGGCTAATTGCAACGGGCTTTCTAGAAGTTCTGCTCTGACTCTGGCTCAGGCCGAGAGCCAGATTGAACCTTTCTAGGTCAATGGCATATGAGAGGACTTCACTGTAGATATCCCAGCTTCTATTCTCTTAATGACTTATTCTTATCCGCTTTCTGCTCGTTGCTATGAACTGTGTGGGGGTGTCAAACACCCTGAAACTCGAGTTACAGACAGCTGTGAGCTGCCACGTGGGTGCTAGGAATTGAACCTGGGTCCTCTGCAAGAGCAGACAGTACTTTAATGACTGAGCCATCTCTCCAGCCCCGATATTTCAGTTTCTCAACCCAAGTTCACTCATGATTGTGCCGCCTTTAACCTTCCAGACAGTCTAAGACCCACAGCCTTCCCCAAACTTCCTCGGATGCATCTCAGGCTTAGCCAAAAAGAGACAAAAACTTGCTGACCAGATATGGCTCTGACACGTTCACCCTTTGACCTTGTTTTAAAACATTGGGGATTGGGGGTGACACCTGCTGCATCTCGTGCCAGTCCAAAGCACAGGAACATGGGAATGAAAGTCACACCTGAAATCTTTCAAGAGGCCTAGTTTGCAAAAGCAAGATTTAAATGCCCAATTTACTAGGGGCATCTCGGCCTGAATCTCATGAAAGGAAAAAAAGAAGGAAGGGATGGAGAATAGGAAAGAAAAAAAAAAGACAATGATACCAATACATGAGTCGTTTGCAAATGAAAACTGGAGCTCATTTTGGGGGCATCTCCCATGAGAACACCACTTTATTTCACCGAAAGGGAGAGTGACATTTTGGTTTAGCTCCAGGCACAGAGGGGGCCAAAAGGCAAGTCCCGCAGAAGAACATCTGGTTGGCAGACACCGAGGAACACAACACCTGCAGGCTCCTCATGTGTTTATGCAGTAACTGCTTGTCCATTATCCACACAAAATATGTTCTGGGGCTGGAAATGGGTGCTTCATGCCAGCAAAGTCTGGAGCGATAACGCGGCCTGTTTATCTTGGAATTCCCAGTCTTGCATGGGCGGGCCGCCCTCAGCCAAGCCAACTTTGGAACATTTTTGTGCCTAGAGCCTCTCTGATGAAACTTCAACACGAGTTTGAAACTGGAGGCTAGGGTAAGGGCGTTGGAGGATGCGAGCGTGAAGAATGACTGCTGGGCTTTGGGGTGGATTCGCTTGTGCTATTATTTACTCCTGTGTGAAGATTTTCTGGCAGGACCTTTCCATTTCTGAGCCTCTGGAAGCAGTTGTGTGTATCAAAAACATCACCAAAATAAGCCATCTGAACACCCTCACTTACAGGAAACCTTACCCTGGGGACTCGGAGTTCCTCTAAAGGAACAAGGCCTGCCGCTTTTGACTCTGTCCTTGGCAGCTGGGGTTGGGAGACCCCGGCACAATTTATTGTGTCCTCCTTTGAAACACTTTCTGATGCATATGAAGCATCCACAGAAGAGGTCTGGCTGGAAGCCATGTGATGGAGCCCAGAGCAAAAAAAAAAAAAGTCCACCAAAATCAAACCTCACTCTTGAGGGTTGGGGTCAAACCCTACGGTAATCCTGGTCCCATCCAGAATCAATGCTGCTGCCATGGTGAACGCTGTTGACGTGGGGGAGAGTTAAAACCTAAAATTATGGAAGCAAGAAAAGAGAGGTGTGGGGAGAACAGCCAAATTCATTAAGTATTTGAGTTCCAGCTTTCGCCAGGCCAAAGGATTAGCACTTTGCAGGCTTTTTCTCATAACAACTCAAATCTCCTTAGTTTATAGTCTAGAAAAAGAAGGGAACCTCCAGGGTCAGTAACTGAAGGAAAAGGTGCATGCGTAGTCTGTCCCCTGCCAACGCATTCCACAGGTTCAGTGTGTGTGGGATTGCCTCTCTGGATCAAAGACCTTGTGCCTGGTGTCTAACCCTGACCCTGCTAATCCAGAGAGTAAAGTTAAGGAGTCACACAGTGTGTGGGAGCTGCAACACATCCTGCTTTTCTCTGAACCACCATCCTTAATTCACACCTTTCCCCAGGAGATAGCCAGAGGAAGGGATGCTACAAGGTACTTTCCGTATTGTTTAAGGATACACAATTTCATACACAAAATATGAGGAGCAAACCAATGAAAACAAAGGAAATGAATACACTAAATGTGGAGAAACCTAGGGGAATGTGGATACTTATGGGAGACATAAAGGAGAGAAAGTCCTAGAAGCATCAAATACCCAACAGTATGTGTAGGCTGCATACATGGGGCACTCAGAATTTCCTGGGATTTGAATTGAGTATTCATGAGGGTACCCACATTGGGTCTCCCACCCTCAGCTTAAAATACGCAGGTAAAAGCCAGCGGAAGACTAATTGGCTAGTTAAGCTGTTAGTTCCCAGGAGTCCCCAAAATAAATACGTATATTTGTGTCACATGCCTCCCACCTGTCGGCCATTTGTTTTTAATTCTGGGCCTTTTTCATGATCCCAGCGGAGAAAGGTCTGCTATGTCACAGACGGAGAAAAGAGAAAGGAAAAGAGAGGGGTTCAGCAGCGAGGCTTGGCCTATGACCTCATACAGAATTACACATTTCTTATATTTTTGGTTGTGAGCCTAGCCTGTAGAGCCATCTCTCCAGCCCCAGAATTACACATTTCTAAACTTGTACCTCTCCTTCTTGAGCCTTGTCCGAGTACGTTAAAGCTACTTCTACCTTCATCTCACTGTGTGTGCCTCAAGACAGTTTATTGATCATCTTTTTTGTTTTGTTTTGTTTTTTGTTTTGTTTTTTTCGAGACAGGTTTCTCTGTAGCTTTGGAGGCTGTCCTGGAACTCACTTTGTAGACCAGGCTGGCCTCGAACTCACAGAGATCCGCCTGCCTCTGCCTCCCGAGTGCTGGGATTAAAGGCGTGTGTCACCAACGCCCGGCTAGTCTAGTCATCTTGATTTGCATCTGAGCTGTTATGTGCCCTGACTTCTATGTGTAATGTACTCAAAGAGTACAACTACATCAGGGTGAGTCCAACCTGACGTGTGATCTCTAAGGCTGAGCTGATCTTTATTACTGTGTGATTCTTGGTACTCTAAAGAAAACATGTCCTAGTAGAATGACCCAGAAGCTAAGAAAACCAGGTAAACCCAAGAAGAATCACATGAGTCTCTTTAAAGACAATACTTACAGAGTATTTCCTATTGCTGGAATTTGTAATCGTTTATTTAAAATCTGTTCAGTGTTCCCGAGGCTTCCCCTGTCAGTCAACACTTTCATCCTTCACACCCAGTGGAAGCTGTGTGAGTATCATATTAACCTTACAAAGTCTTCAGAAAAGATATGATTATTCCTGTTTTATAAGCGGATAAACTGTGCTAAGCAAGTAGCATAAATTGCCTGGAGCTACACTGCTATAAAACCATGGTTCCAGATTTAGAATGCTAAACAAATACCAGCTCAGCTACCACCCAGACCCACATCCTGGGCCTTGGATCCTGGCCCTGACATCTACCCCATCTGTGCCATCTGTGACTTGCTGGAGCACATGATGGGACTGGTCCTGCCGAACAACAGCCCCAGGAGCTCAATG
The DNA here is from genome assembly GCF_017639785.1 of Mesocricetus auratus. Taxonomy (NCBI): domain Eukaryota; kingdom Metazoa; phylum Chordata; class Mammalia; order Rodentia; family Cricetidae; genus Mesocricetus; species Mesocricetus auratus. The sequence goes on along the minus strand of NW_024429182.1, from coordinate 123,842,484 downwards.
ACTCAGGGCAACAGCAGGATATCCAAAAAGAGTTTCAGTGAGAGTCCAGTATTGACGATGTACCAGAGACCCGGAGGCATTGAGCCAGACCAATGACTCATTGCAATGAACGTTTGCAGGTGGGACTAACTGAACAAGAGGGTATACTGTGTGACATGCCATAGCTTCCAGTGTCACTAAGATGAAAAAAGAGGTGTTGGAGAGGCAGGAAAGATGGAGGAGTGAAGAGGTTTTTGTTTGTTTTATCTTGTTTTTAATTAATTTGGGGGGACACTTCAGGGGTGAAGGAAGGCTATGGAAGGACTGAGAGGTGATCAGGAGTGGAGTACATAATATAAAATTCTCAAATAAATAATTATGTGATATATATCATATATCACATACACATATATACATACATATATGTATATATATTAGACTGGGCATTAGATAATATCAAACACTAAATTGTTGGATTTTTATTTCCCATGGTATAAAAATGTTTTTATTAATATATAATGTCTTTAATTTTTAGTGGTTTTGTTTTCGTGTGTGTGTGTGTGTGTGTGTGTGTGTGTGTGTGTGTGTGTGTGTATCCATGATCATGTGTCTGTGGAATGCATGTCTATGAAGACCTGAGGTCAATAATGGAAGTCTCCCAAGATCGCTCTTCTGCCTTATTCCCTTAGGCAGGGTCTCTCAGCGAGTCCATAGCTCACTGGCGGGGCTAGTCATTCTGGCTTTCTGTCAACTTGACACAAACTAGAGTCATTTGGCAAGAGGAATCTGAGTTGAGAAAATGCCTCAATCAAATTTCCTGTAAGTAAGTTGTGGGGGTATCGATCAATGATTGACGTGGGATGCCCAGTCCACTGTGGTACCACCCTTGCTGTCCTGAGTCACGTAAGAAAGCAGCCCAAGTGAACCACAAGGAGCAAGTCAGTAAGCAGCCTTGGTCTCCGCTTTGGTTCCTGCCTCCTTGCTCCAGCCCTGCTTCAGTTCTTGCCCCTAATTTTCTCAGTGATGAATTGTTACCTACACATGTAAGAAGAAATACACCCTTTCCTCTCCAAGCTGCTTTTAGGTAAGGAAAACCTAACGAAGATACTGTCTTGCTAATCAACTAGCTCTGAGGACCCTCTGCCTTTGCCTTCCAATGATAGAATTACAGATGGGTTGCTACACCCACCCAGCATTTGCAAGGATTCTGAGGATTTTAACTCCGGTTCTCACACTGTATGGCAAGAGCTTTAACCTCGGAGCCGTCTTCCCAGCCTCCAATGTATTGTTTTCTATCTGCCTTCTTCCGGTTAGCAACATTGCTGCACAGTCTCCACTCTCTTGGCGTCTGTGCTAGTTCATTTTTGCTTTCTGGAATTTCAGTAGACTATAGTACATCCATTCACCAATGATACTTGTTTTCCACTTGTACGTACAAATAAAGCTGCTGTTAATTTTGTTTCATTTTAAGAAACCTTTCACATGGACTTTGATGATTTCCCTGTGGAGGGTCTCACTATCCCTGGGGAGTGGGTGGGGGTGGGTTGGGGGGTCAGTGGGAAGCATGGGAGGATGGGAGGACAAGGGAAGGGGGGATGGATATGTAAATAAGAGTGTTTCTAAAATAAGAAAAGAAACCTTTCACAATAAAACAAAACAGAAAGGAAATTTGTGAGTGGCTGAAGAGGTTTGGGGAGGAAATGTGGAAAGGAAAGGCAAAAGGGAAGCATTGAGCATATTTAAATACAAAGGCGGAAGAACAGAAGAAATGGAGTCTGGAATGAAGTCTGAGAGTGCAGAAAACACGACTGAGAACCCTTGCAGCAGTATTGACAAGAACACACACACACACACAACAACACCATAAAGATGGTTCAATTAGAACTCATGTCAGAATGAATTTGGAAAAGAAAACACTAATTGACTATTAAATGCGCAAGTCACAGACTATTCATCATTTCCTTACTCCACTGTCGCCCCATGAAGTCTCATCGGTGCCTAAGTAACAGATGAGAACACTAGTGACACTTGCTTATGGGACCCTGAGTCACAAAGGATCTTGGAGGCACAAAGGTCCTTGTATTCACAGACAGACACTAGGGAAGTTGGGAATGGTAATTTGCAGGGGCATCTCCTCAATGAAGGAAAGAAAATACCTGAATTCCACCCAGCAAGCTGGCAATGGGTATTGTTGAGAAGCCGGTGACCTTTTGCAACATTTTTCTGACCTTTTGTAGAGGAAGCCCTCACCCAACTCCCCCAGAATGCTTCTTCCAGACTCTTCCTCCCTACACATTTCTCTTCAGCTTTCAGTGAATAGAACCCATCCTTAGGGGGTATGTCACATGTACTTTATAATCTGCTGAGCTCTATGGATTCTAGGCCTTTTAGTTATTGAACCCTCCTTCATGGTCACATGTACTTTGCAAAAGAGTTTCTATGTAGTCAGGCCTTAAGCTTTTTTGTGCACCTGGCAATGGAATGATTGCTGCCTGTAAGCTTTGTCATTAACGTCCATAAACCACCCAGCATCCAACTCCCAAAGTTTGATCCAGTCTAAGTCAAGCTGAACTGAGTTTTCATCTTCACCTCTTAGAAGATCATTTCACTACCAACCATGATACCTGCAGAGACCCCCCACAAAAGGGGATGGTGGAGGAGGCCAGAGTAGATAGCTTTGGGTTTCGATCTGTGAAAGCCCGATGCAGTCCATTTCTACATTACCCTTCATTTGAAGACAGGCCTCTATGGCTTTAAGAGATGCAAAAATCAATGGTTTAAAGAACAATTCGTTCAGGCTTTCTTTAAACAAGCAGAGTGCATCCCCAGGTGCTATGACAGTAGCAGGTTAAGGTTACACGACACTCCTGCCACCATAGCTGCAGACATGGAGAGGCTGCATCTCTCATACCTGGGACTCTAGGGTGACAGTGAACTTCTCCAGCTTTGCTCTTGTCTCCAAGCTCAGCAAGTTCCCATCCTCCTCCAGCAGAATCTACTACACAGACTTGACTTTGTGGTTCCCTAATTCCTACCCATTACATGTAGGAACTCCAGCCTTCACACAAGGCTCATTTGGATCTATCCCAGTGTATATTTCCTATCCTGCCTCCATAATTCCTTCGTGCCAGCCATACAGGCTCTCTTTCTCCCACCCCCACCCTCTTCTCCTTTGCTGGTTATGTTATCATTTACTGTAACCAGAAGTCCTGACCTTTGCTCTTCCCAACTGAACCATCGTTCTCAATTTGCCAAGACTGCTGGCTCATGTGGCAGAGTGTCAACACCAGTTCTTTTCTTCATTCTTCTGGTTGCAGCTCCCCTTTTACCCACAGGGGTCCCCCCTTACATCTTGGGCAAATCTTGTGATACTTGCCGCACTATATTTTTGATTGCTTGAATATTCTTCTTCCCTGCTAAATAGGAAGGGCCTCAGTGACAGGAACAGCAACTTACTTATATCCATGTCTAGGTCAGGGCCAGATGGATGTACAGATCATCTAGCTGGTGAACATAAAGCTTGACTGTGGCCTTTCTCCAGTTTTAGCAGTTCTTTGGTTTCCATTGTCTTCGCAGATCAGTTTCATATATCAAGTGAGCAGTGAACTGCTGTTCTAATTCTAAAGTCTAACCCGTCTGTCTGAGGTTCTATCCAGTTTGACATTCTGTAATTCTCTAGTTTCCAAATATGAAGTTAAGATTGGGAGTATGGATTTCTACTGCAAAGGGGCTAAATTAAAAGTCCTTAAGATGGCCATTTTGTGTTGCCAGAAAATGCAAGATAGGAGGAGAGAAGAGAAGGATGAGGCACAACAAAGTAGGGAGGAGAACAAACAGCAGTCCAGGGGAAACCAAGACCTAAGGAGGAACATGGACTCAACAACTGACGCTTCCCAGAGTCTTCAAGGACATTAGGGCCTCCTGGTGACTTCTGAGGATCCCTTAAAGACTTTCATCGGGATAGAGACCTCTCCGGAGGAGCTAAAGTCGCATGCTTGTATCCCACCTACATGCCAGGCTCTCCACTGAGGATTGACTCCTTCAGCCTCTCTTGGAGTATGAGGTAATACTATCAGGATTTCATGAACCATACAAGTATCTACAAGATTCTTCAGGGCTCCATTCTTCATGCCTGAAAGTATACGTATTGCGACACGCTCTGAAACGCTGGCCTTTGTTTCAAGATAAACAGCTGCTGAGCAGAGAAACACTTCCAAACGTTAATTTTCTTCATGTTAGGAAGCAAGAACAATCTCGTAACAAATGGGTGAACTTCACTTTTCAAATGGAAAACACAGAGGAAGGATTTGCTCCCACAAAAGGCTTGAGGCTAAAGCTTAGGGAGAATTAGCAAGAACAACGAAGCCATTGCTGATCAAAGTTCATCACAGCTAACAATATCAATATGTGGTCAGAAGAGCTGGAACTAACACAAAACAGGCAGTAGGATTTGGGGGGCATGAGGACTTTGTCTTTCTAGACCCCCAAGTCTCTCCCATTCCCTAAGTTCACAGTTGTCCCTGCTCCCTGCTGTCACTTACGTTACTGAAACATCGTCTTTCCCCGCTCTATGAACATGAACATCTCGGCTTTGCCGCAGGCCTAAGCTTGCTCCTTAAACAATGAGTCTAAGTCTAATGGATTGTGTGTTCTTTCCACCCGCCATGCATCAGCCACAGCACCTAACCAGCCCGGAACCGAGAAGGTTCTTGGGAAATGTTTGCTAAAGAAAAAAGGCCAGACTACATGGTTTTTATTGTCAATCTGGTTCCTCCTCTTTATTTCCAAGATAAATAGGAAACCCAACACCCCAGTGGTTGGGGGGAGCAGGTCTTCAAAATGCCTTACAACTGTTATTGTCCACTTGACAATAAAAAAGAATAAACTCCCATGACATGTAGGAAAGGGAGTGGACTTGCTTCCATGACCCCGGGCTTGGCAAACCCACTGATAGTGATGGAGCAATTCACAAAATACCCATCCTTCTTGGCAACCAGGTGGGAAGGGGATTATGTCACCGTAGTCACTTTATTCACAGTAGCAGCATTGCTTGAGTGGGTTCTGGCTCATTGGCCTTCTCTGGAGATCAGTTCACTTACTTGTAAAGTACTGTGTTCAGAGCTCCTTTGCCTCCTCATCTCCTTAACCTAGACCATCATGCTCTAGATTCATCATCCACAAGCCTTCCTTTGGTCTTGTGATGAAGAAATCTCCCTAGATCTTTGCATTTCTTCCCTAGGTCTGCCATAACAGAGTACCACAACACTGTCTTAAACAATGGAAATGTATTGTCTCACAGTACCAGGGGGTAGGATCCAAAATAAAGATGAGGGCAGGATTGGCTTCTGAGGCTGTGAGGCTGGGTTTTGGTCTACTTCATTATTGGTATCTTAACATCATCTTCCCTCTGTTCAAGTTTCCACTTTTTATAAAGACACCAGTCAGAAGAGATTAGAGCCATGCTAATAATGTCTTCATCTTTATTATCTCTGGAAGGTCACCATATCCAGATAGAGTCCCCTTCTGAGGTCCTGAAAGCAGAACATTAACATATTGTGGGCAGGAGGGACAAGCGTCAATCAGTAACAGTCCTTCAGCGTAGCAATTTGAAATTCTCTTAGTTGTGAGTAAGGTAGACTTCATAAGCACCATATGCTAAAGAAAAATCAAGCTATAAACAAATTGGCTAGAAACAACCAACTCCTTTAGATCCAACTCTTGAAAAAGTAAAAAAGGGAATAAAACACTTCATTCCTAAGTACATAATTGCACTCCAAAGGCCCAGCTCACTAGCCCGACATCACCACTGGTGGATCCACGGATGCTTCTATTGCCCCTACTTTATTAACATTGTCTCTCTAAGTTTGTGAGCTTAAGATCAGACAGAGGGCTTGATTATTATTACACACACCCCACCAAAGAAGAGTGCTTTTCTAATCAGGGTTAATAAATGAGACATGAGTTAAACTATGCATAAAATCAGAAAGAATGCTCACTTCAAGATCTCTCATAAGGCAATGTCAGCAAAAGGGGTGAGCCAAGTCCACCAGTCAGAGACGGACCAGCAAAGGATGGGGATAGGATTATCCCGTCTAGGGGTGGCAGTAAATGCAGTTTTAAGGGGGAACCGCAGAGAGTTTTACAGGGCCACAGTTTGCACTCTCGCTCCCAGTGGCAGTCCCTGATGGTGAACTAGGAAGCAAGCTCCCTCATCATCTCAGTGAAGTCAACCCAGTCTCAGTAGCTCCATCCAAGGAAATGGAGACACTTGCAAGACACTGGTTGACTCTACCTGTAACTATTTCCTCATCAGCTTTCTGACTGCCATGACACTTCCTCCTAATGAGAGGATTGGTGGAGGAGTTAATAATGCAGTGGAAATTGGAATACCTTCTTTGAATTCTTAGTCATGACGATGATGATGATGATAATTGTGGTGATATCTTTCCTGAACAAATAAAGCCTTTCTGGGGGTCAGAGACTGGAGCTTGCAGCTAGCTAACCATAGAGGCCTGGAGGTCTGTACAGACAGGCAGGAAATGATGAAGCTGGGAATAACAGTATATAAGTAAGGACAAAGAGGAAATTGCTCTCTTCTCTGTGGAGATGCTTAGGAGGGAAGGTGTGCTATGGATTGCTCCTTCTCTCTAATCTCCAGCATTTCCCTCTGTATCTGACTCTGGCCTTTTATCATCTAGACCAATTAAGGACTTCTTTTACAAATAATAATAAATTAACATTGAATTCAAACAGAAGCTCAAAACCAATTTTATCCCAGTCTAAAGAGAAACCTTCAAGTTAGGCAAGAGGTAAATCTCAACAACTGGGAATGGGAAAGGAAGGAGGGGGAAATGCCTCGCCATTAAAGCTGCCATAGAAATCAGTCATGTGGCCAAAAGCAGCTGCGTGAGAGAGAGGAAGACTTTAGAGAAAGAATACGGAAACTCACCTGGGGAGACCCTGAGTGTAAAAGAAAGTATGCTCTAAGCTGACACAGAAGAGGGACTGGAGAGGTGGCTCATGGTTAAGAGAATTTGCTGATCGTTAAAAAGACCTGGGTTTGGTTCCCAGCACCCACATGGCGGCTGGTAACCACCTGCAACTCCTCTTCTAGAGGAACTGACAGCCTCTTCTAGCCTCTGTGGGTACAGCATATATGTAATGCATATCCATACAGGCAGGCAAAACACTGATACACATAAAATAAAACTAAATAAATCCTTTTAAAAAATGATGAGGAATAGGAGGAAAGAAGAGGCTATGCTTTTCTGGATAATCCACAACAGTAGAAAGACTTACAAAGCTGCATGTCCCAGTGAGCTACTACACTAGGAGGGTGGAGATTTGGGGAAGGAAAAGTGAGGTACCTCATTAAAGGATTAATTATTCCACCTTGTCTTTAGCCTGTCCTCCTAAGGGTGGTCCTCTGGCCAAGCAAATGGTGGAGCACAGCTGCAGTGTTAGTCGGGTCATCACGCAGGCCAGGGAGGTCTTCCCACTCGAACATTAGTGAGATTTGCTAATAAGAAAGCGCAGGTTGAGAAACCAAGTGACCATGAAGCTGAAGTCTGCCAGGTACTTGTCTGTTGGATCGGACGAACGGGCTTGAGGACCGTAAAGGCAGGCCAGTAGGATCTGCACACTGTACACAATGTGGGCACTGTTGGGAGTGTTTTCATCAGTCCTACAGAACTGATGATTTCTCAGAAGGGGTTGGCTTTATAGACAGAAATGTTCTGAAGAAAGTGAAATTAAACAAGCAGAAAGCAGGGTGGGGAGCAGATTAGTTGTTTAAATCACAGAGAAACAGAGAAATTCTTTAATGTGTTGCTATTGGGATACTCTCAGTTAAGTTTGTGGGTGACCCAGAGGAAGGGAACTTAATGTCAACTGAAGCTGGCCTGACTGAAAAATTTGACTGTTGCCCCCAAAATCCTGGCTCCTCGCAAGGTTGGACAAAGAGTTTGATTTCACCTTGTTGGCTAGGAGCCTCAGCAGGAGTGACTTCCATTTCAGTTTCTCACCTGTTCAGAAGCTTGGTCCAAAACAATGGCCTTTTGCAATTTTTATTTAGCAAATACGCAATAAGAGGCAGGAGAAACATTTTCCATATATGCCATCCTTCATTCTTCCAAACAGGGTTTATTTTCTTGTTTGTTTGTTGATTAGTTGGTTGGTTTTTGAGGCAGCATTTACCACACTGCAACAGCTGGGGTGCACCACCGAGGTTGGTTTTCTGCAGTCCTAGGGCTCAAACCCCAGGCTTCACACATAGTAGGCAAGAAGCAGACCAGCTGAGCTGCATCCGCACTTCCCACGGGCATTTTTCTTTTTTTTAATATTTCTTTATTATGTATACAGTAGAGGGCATCAGATCTCATTACAGATGGTTGTGAGCCACCATGTGGTTGCTGGGAATTGAACTCAGGACCTCGGGAAGAGCAACCAGTGCTCTTAACCTCTGAGCTATCTCACGGGCATTTTTCAAGCTAGCTACCTTCCCTTAACCAAGCTGCCTTCACTAGACAAAAAGACAGTTTCCCAGTCGAAATCAAGCCCAAAATACGGTATAAAGTGTTTATAAAATTGCGACGCTCCAGGTGTTAAGAAAATCATAGATGCTAATTGGCTGTTCATGATTTATTGTTAAAATCAGGATGAGAGCAGTGCAAAGGAAAACAAACGTGCCCCTAAGTGCAGAGTGTTCTTGAATATGGGCCACAAGAAGAACGCTTTGAAATTTCAAAGGCTCTTTCCAGAAATTCAAAGAGTTCTCTCTGTGTTAGACCAGTAACTGTGAATACAAGTCTAATTTTAAAGAGACTTTTGACTTCTAAGAGAGCCAAGAAAGCTACGCATTTCTGTATAAGCATGCAGATGCCTCCAACAGGGATAATTCACTTTGACATACTGCAGCTTTCCAGAAATTTTCATTTAAAAGCTGTCAGGGCTTTCAAAAATTTGCATTTCTATTTTGAGATGGGGAAAGATGTTTTTACCAAAGCTTTCAAGTACTTCAGTGTGGGTTCAAGTTCAGGTGACAGGGTCGGTTGGAGGAACGGGAAGATTGGGCTTTAGCTGTACACGTGTTTCATACCTCCTTGAGGAAATCATCAGAAAGGCAATGTGTGAATTTTCTCTGAGTTCTTCGGACACACAGAACTGGCCTCACGAGGATGGGTTTGACTTGAGATGTGCATGTGTCTCTAGCTTCAGCTGCCGCAGAAAACCTATTCTAGTTACTGTTGTAAGGACAGCAGGAACCATTTCACCCTGAGCCTAACTCAATCACTGAATACAAACAGGCCTGAGGGAATCCTAAAGGGGATCCACACAACACTGAGATTCCCGTACTTGGTTGTGATATGTTTTGTGATTCAGGAAAATGAACTGACCTAACATTCCAAGTCTCGTGTACATAGTCACCAGTGTCCAAAGTCTCTGAAATAATCAGCAGTCATGGTGATCTCTCTCTGGTTCTCTGTCTCTCTATTTCTGTCTCTATGTCTCTATGTCTCTATCTCTGTCTCTGTCTCTGTCTCTCTCTCACACACACACACACACACTAAAGAAATAAAAAGTCTATCTTTCCCTGCTCAGGTCGATGCCAGACCATCTGTCTCTCTCTCTCTCTCTCTCTCTCTCTCTCTCTCTCTCTCTCTCTCTCACACACACACACACACACACACACACACTAAAGAAATAAAAAGTCTATCTTTCCCTGCTCAGGTCGATGCCAGACCATACCAGCTATTATTTTCTCTTTATTGCCCATGTCTAAAAGAAAACAGTTAGCTAAACAGAACCATCAGGCATCAGGGCGAGGACATTTTAAAAGTCTACTCTCTGTGGTAACCCTTCACCTCCTGCTATTGGCATCCTGGAGAGGAAACTAGAGCCCTAGCCTTGGGAGGAAGGGAATTGAAGCCCAGGTTCTCTGACTTACAAGCTGACATTCCATTCCCGCCTGAATACCCATGACCCCCTTTACGCCGTCTGCTGTTGACACCTGTAGGTGTTGGTTTCATTCTGAAGCCACCAGAATTGTCTTTGCAAGAAGAAAAGATGATGTGATCAGCAGGGAGAGAGATTTTCCACTCAAGAGTGCTCACAAATCTTCAGCCTGTGGCCTCAAAGGCTGCCTGGGATTTCATCAAAAGATTTGCCAGAATATGCCCATGTTTGAAATATTGATATTAGATGGATTTCGTTTTCTTTTAATCCCTCATCTCTCTGTCTGAAGACAGTGGGATTAAGAGTTTGTCCATGGATAGAAGTCTAATGTTTCCTCCGCAGAGATCTTTTCAGTGTGCAAACATTGCACATGCTTCAGAGAGCTGACTTACACTCTGTATCGGGCAACTTTCTGGGAGTATTAGGCCACACGATTCCTTCCGTACATCTAGTGTCAGATCCCAAAGGGTTAGTGTAGTAAACAAGCAGTGTAATCTGGCTGTGCAATGCCATGACAGATATTATAGTTGGCGTGTGAAATGCCCCCAACCTCCAAGCTCGTGTGTTTGAGAATGCTTGGTCCCAATCTGGCAGCACTGTTACAGGTGACTATAGAACCTTTGAGAGATGGATCCTAGCTGGAGCAGCAGGATTTGCTAGGCTGCGGGCTACACCCTGCTTCCTCCCCTCTCCACTTCCTGATCCACAGAAAAGTGAGCAGGCAGCCTCATGCTCCTGCCAACACAACACAACTGCTCCAGTCACCATACCTCCCCAACTGTGACAGACTACATGCTAGTGTCACCAGCCAAAACAAATCCTCCCTTCATGAAGTTGTTTTTCAGTAGCTATTTGGTCAAGGCAAGGAGAATAGTAACTCATACAAATGGTTACATTTACATCTTCCAACTAGATTAACTGTTCACTGAATAATAATAAGTTTACAAGCTCTTTGGACTTCTCCAGTTTTAAGTCATTAAGTATTATGGATTTCCCTTGGCGCTGCTGACCATTGTCAAACAGATTCATTTGTTCCTTTCCAGTCTTCATGATTTAATGTTAGTCTCATCACACAAGGATATACGAGTTACAGAATGGGCAAGAGAGGGTTAAACGAACTACAAAGTTCAAAGGGACCTATTGAAAGTGGGGTTAGAGGGATGAGACAGGGGCAAAGGGGGGGTCATTGCAGGTGGTTAGCTGAAGTGTACACATGTCAAACCCAAATACTGAACTTTCTTGGCTGCCAAAGCACAATTGATTCAAACTGAAGAATTTCAGTATGAGAGAGCCAAGTCAGGATAGCGGACATCACTCAATTGAAAGCTTATCACCTATCTATCCCAAGAAGCATATGAGGCACAGCCAGATGATGGGCCAGTGAGTACCACTGCAGTCCAGTGTTAGGTGTCTCTTTTCTCATATGACCCAGGTTGAGGGGATTGCATTGTTTAAAGTCAGTAAGGACCAGGCATGCACTAGTAGCACACCGTTATGCAATATGGAGTAACTTGAATCAGGACGTGGCTTGATCTCTTCACAAACAACTATTGCAGAATATTTGTGAACACTGTAAAGCCGTGTCTCTGCCTAAGGCACCTTCTAATTAGTGTAATAAAGAGCTGAACGGTCAATAGCTAGGCAGGAGAACTGGGTGGGATTTCCTGGGAGAAAAAGGAAGAGGAGAAGGCAATTAGGTTATGCCAAAGAGATGCCAATGAGACTCTGAATAGGTGGGACATACGGTACAGAGCAGAGGTAACCAAGCCATGTGATAGAATGTAGATTAATAGAAACAGGCTAATTAACTTAGAAGAGCTAGTTAGAAAAAAACTAAGCTAAGGCCAAGCTTTCATAATTAATAATAAATCTCCGTGTAATTATTTGTGGGCTTGCAATCTAAGAAAGTCTGATGAGAAAGCTTGCTACAAGCTACTCAGGCATCCATCAGAAGGAGGTATTTGTGATTTCTTCCTTTTAGAAGAGGTTAATTAAGTCACACTGCAAATAGTTTCATTGGGGGATGATGAAATGTTCTAAGAGTTAAGTGAAGAAAAGCACATGCGAGGCATCCCAAATAGAACCTAACACAGCACTGTTAACATTTAAAAAGAGAATCTCATACAATAGATAGATTTAGGAGTCAGAGAAAACACTGAGTGAGTAAAGTCCTGAATGAATGAGTACTGTTGGCATGAACTGGCCATCAAGGACCAAAATGCCTCAGACCCATGGAGAAATGGCAAAGACCTCCCCCTGGGGTGAAACAGGCGCATGGCAAAGCCTCCGTGGAGACCATATTTGAATGTTAATGGTGTGTGCAGAATATGTTCATGATAGCCTTGTGCACCCTGGATGTTTATGGCCTGAAGACTGTTCCCCTCCAGAGACAAGTCACCTGCCCCCTTGTTCATCTGTGTGTAATAACCCTGCCTCCTTGCCCAGCTGCACACAATAACCCGTCTCTCGTTCAACTTGATATAACAAATACACTGAGTTTCTGGGGTGCTGCGGCTTCTCCACGTGAGAGCCCAGAACTCCCGATCCCAGGTGTGTCTCTGTCTGTGTCTTTTCTTCATTCCCTTCCTGTCTAGTCTGTCCCTGGAGCCAGGCTGGATGTAGCAGGTGGATCGAAACACTTGATTTGGTTGCTAAGCTGGGAACTCACTCAAAACCAGGGCACCCATGTCCACTGTGCTGACGGATGCCACGGGCCTTGCCTTCTTTTTCAGCGAAGAGAATTCTTCTCTTCCTGCCCAGTTCTGTTTACCTGAAGAGGTTGAAACAACCCGCATGGCCATCAGCTAATGAATGGACGAAGAAAATATGATACATCTCCACAGCGGACTACTATTGAACCATTTAACAAAGGAATGTATTCCTATCATTCAAAGCAACAAGGAAAGAGATGGGCATGGTTGTGTGAGATGAAATAAGACAGCCACAGAGAGGAGGTTCCATGAGATCTCATGCCTATGCCCAGTCTAATAAAGTTGATCACGCAGAATTTGATGATAAAATGGCGGTAACCAGAGGCTGGGGAAAGTGTGGCGTGGTAGAGAAAGGGTGATGGATAGGCATTAAGCTATAGGTAGGCAGGAGCAGGAAGTCCCTGGGTTGCCATAGCTCACCACTGTGGCACTAATAATAGTAATATTCCAAGAAACAGGAAAATATTTTTGAGAACTTCCGAGGTAAAGAAATGGTAACATCTTAGGAGGTACATAAGCTTAACCTGATTTTAACATTATACCATATATCCATGTATCACAACCTCTTTAATATGCCTGATTTTTGTCTCCGTATATCAGTTAAAACTAAAACTTGACAAACATCCTCAGACTGTGAATGCTTATTTTCTTCCTGTCTAAAACCCACGTGAGGGTTTAAGCCCCGCCCTCCCGCAGGCAGCAGGGAAGCCTGACTGATCAGGTGCCCAGTGAGAAGCAGAGAGATTATTGGATGCATACTGCTGATAGAGCCGGTGCTCACACACCACGTGGGCTAATCATCCTTCAACATCATTTGCATTTAATTACAGTGCAAATCATTTGACTGCAAAGGTGGTGTGTGCTAATAATAAGGCAGTCATCTGAATTCATCGTTCAGAGCCACGGACCTTTTCAGTTTTCAATTAAAGATGTAAGAAAGGTGACGGCGGTATGTGAACCTTGCTAAATCAGGGAGTATGTATTCTCAAGCAGTTAACTAACAACCTCTCTCTTCCCCCAGGAAGTTATGCCGCTTTGGGCTACACTGAGTGAGTGAGCCAGCCGGGATAGGTTGAATGTCCACCAGGGACTTCTCATATTAAAATCTAACACAGAAAGCAATGAAGGGATCCCGGTGAAGGGCCCAAACCCTCACCCAGTCACCTGCTTTGGCAGGCATGACAGGCTGCAGAAAAGACCCAGCAAGATGCAAGATACAGATCCCTGACTCAGCAGTATGTGATAAGCCCAACCATGCCCTGATCACCAGGAAGCAACCTCCAGATACCCTCCATGGGGTAAGGAACCAATCAGAAGTTAGCTGGTGGGCTCTGGCTGTGCTTTACTGATAATAGAGGGATGCAGGGCATTGCATTGCACTGGGATGACCTCTAGGCATAGCAACCTTTCTGCATCTGCAGTTGACCAATCAACTGAGCACAGGTTGCCCAAGCCTGGATGTGGACCAGTCCTGAGAATGTTGCTATGCAACTAGCGGACCCGCCCCCCCCACACTCCCCTTGCTTTAACCCTATATATGCCCTGCCCCACTGCTGCTCCGATCCCTCCTGCTCCACCTGCTGTGTTGGATGGATGGAGGACCCGAGTTAACTCGTAAATTAAAAAGACTCTGCTTTTGCATCGGATCTGGCCTCTTGGTGGCTTGGGGGGTTCAGAGTCTGAGCACAATACTCAGCAGTTACTCTGAGAAGCTGTGCCAGAGCCCAGTGTGGGGGTCAGTTATGAAACCTCCTCAAAGAGGGAAAAAGAAAAGAACAAACTGAGCACAGGAAGCGTGAACTTTGGGAGTATGTGCGAATCTGCGAGACACCACAGACTTCAGTGGAGTCGGTTCTCCTCAGTGACACTATACAAAACAGAACACTTCCTAGAAGGAAGCGCATAAGCAGCCAGGCTTCTCAGATTCTACTCCCTTCCTGTGCCAGCAATGTGGTATTAGTTAATGAATTCTCTTGCCGATGGCCGGAAGTGCTCACATGGAAAGCTTGGGTCCCGTCCCATTTGTCTTGATTGGAATTCTTTTAGTTTCTTACTAAAACCGATCTCTGAACCAAGAGGAGCGTGGCCCTAGCCATCGGCTTTCCTTATGTGAAATGAAGATGTGGGCTAGTCTACTGGCAAACAACTATGTGAAGCTGAGTCTCCTAAAAATCAAATGCTGAAGCCAGACTGCTCTACCTAGCACTTCTATATCTAGGGTCTTGCTCTTGCTTCCAGAACATTCTATCCAGATGATTTGCATTCATATATTTTAATGCATTTTATGCATGTGGGTGTTTTGTCTACATGTGTGTTTGTGGCACCATATACATGTCTATTGCCTGTAGGGGCCAGAAGAAGGTATTCGAGCCCCTGGAATTGGAGTTACAGATGGTTATGAGCTGCTTTAGGGGTGCTGGGAATCAAATCCAGGTTCTCTGGAAAGGCAGTCAGTGTTCTTAACTGCTGACCCATCTCTCCAGTGCCTCCCAGTGATTCTCATACACACTGAAAACCAAAAGTACTGTGAACTCTGGAACATTATGGTGGTTGATGTTCCTGTGGATTTGATTGGCCATGGAGTGCCCTGGTTTAGGATTATTTCCAGATACGTCTGTCACCATACTTCAGGGTGAGATTTGAATTTAAATAAGTGGCCTGGGCAAGGACAACTCATCTTCATCCAGTATTGGCAGGTCCCATGCAATCCTTTAAGGGATGATTAGGACAAGAACACAAGGAAGAATCTACCATCTCACCTGCCTGCTTGCTTCTTTGTGGGGACTTAGGGTAGGGAAGGACTCTAGGGTCCCTACATCCCTAATGTGAACTTTTTGTTTCATTTGAGTAGGTTTTTCTGCATATGATGTTACATGAAATGTTACCTACAACTTTGTGCATTCTTCCATGACCCCTTGGTATCTTAAATCTCCACTCAGAAGCATAAATTTTAGTATTATAACAAGTTACACATTCGTTTTGGCTACTCTGGTGTGCCTTCGTACCCCTGGCAACAGCATGAGCTGGTGGTGATTGCAGTCTTTTCTTCAGATTTCTATTCTGCAGCTTCTGCTTCAGGCTTCCTAGACACCACGCCCCACCCTCTCTCTTGCCTCAACACCGGAATATGCAGTAGCTTGTACCAACTGCTCCCCTGACCTTGGGCCTTCTGACTTGGAGGGAATTGTATCACTGGCCTCCCTAGTTCTCCAGATGTCACAGGGTGGGACTTCCCAACTGTGATCATCGCATGAACCAGTTCCTCGTAATAAATCTCCTTTTCTATGAGCCTCCTTTTACCCCTTCCCAGGTGTTCCTGGTGCTCCTGGGTCAGGGTGCACATCACCAGTTAGAGGGAAGGCGGACCCCTCACAGCGGCTCAGGCCAATGTCTAGATGCAAACAAATTGGTGTTACACACAAGTTGTTTCAGGGTGCACATGTGTCCGTGTGAGGGGATACTTCATTAGTTAGCATTATTGTACTGTTCCTATAGGATGGAATATCTTTGCTCACTGGAATTATAGACTTAGACTCTTAAGACAGGGAGAGTCCTAAGAACAATGACTGGGTATCTTTGGTGCTCAACAACACAGCCCTTACAGTTAATGTTTCACAAGGTGCCATGTAACTAGCAAGGAAAGTACAGCAAATAACTGTCACTAAATCAAAGTAAATAGCTCACGTTATGAAAACAGTGAACATGAAACCACTGGCTCCCTAGATCTGGAGAGAGCATCTCCCAAACAAACTTGTATTTGCTCCCTGTTGCTGGACCAAGAAAGTAGGAAACGTGAGGGGATGTGAACATGGTTCTATGGGAAAGTGAGACACTCTATCATGTGTCTGACTTCATCCTGCATTACTGGAATCATCATCTAAGAACACACATCATCATCCCTTCCCTTGCTCAGTCTCATCTCACTAATTCTTTCTACCGTACTGAGAGATAGATGCCGATGTGGACATGAGGCCCAAACAAGGGACGCTGTGGAGCAAAACCACGCAGTCCTCAAAGAGCCGAACCAAGACTCTGCCCCTGGGGCAGAGGTGGATCTACCAGGTTTTCTTTCTTCCAGGTGACTCTTCTGCCCAGCCCCAAGTCTGGAACATGCACCAGATCCCACCTCCCTCCCACGTTATTCACTGACAAGTCACATCATTTCTCAACATGAAGCCTCTGGCAGCAAACACAGGGGCAGCGGCTGGCTTCCACGAACCCCACCATGCCTTTCCAAACACAATGGCCACAGGGCAACTGAAGACTTGTTGCAGACAAGCAGAGTTTCTCAAGCTACCTCACCACTCACTTTCTCCAGTTCTTTCATCCACCAAAGATGGGTCCATGATTTAGTAGAATGCGTGAGTCATACAGTGTTCGGAGTCCTTAGTTCCATTCACCACCTACCAAATGCAGTGGTCATCCGGGAAACAATTTGCTGTGGTGAGGCTCTTGTGTCCCTCACCATTGTAGGTCTCACTGCGTGCAATCTCCAGCTCTGTG
The DNA here is from genome assembly GCF_017639785.1 of Mesocricetus auratus. Lineage (NCBI taxonomy): Eukaryota > Metazoa > Chordata > Mammalia > Rodentia > Cricetidae > Mesocricetus > Mesocricetus auratus. Next base: position 123,825,337 of record NW_024429182.1, on the reverse strand, counting down.
GAAGAACTCCTCACGAAATGGTCAGCATTCACCCTCTGGCTTCAGAATCTGGATTTTAGGAGATTCAGATTGATATGGTTAATTAGTTAGCATTATTGTACTGTTCCTATAGGATGGAATATCTTTGCTCACTGGAATTACAGACTTAGACTCTTATGACAGGGAATATCCTAAGAACAATGACTGGGTATCTTTGGTCACATAAAGTTCAGAAATCAATTTCGGTCAGCAAGAAAACAAAATCCCCAAATTTAAGGACTAAAAAAAAATTCCTTCAGGGGTCATAGCACCTGCTCACCCACTCGAAAAGGCCAGTTGAGATCATGGATACTTGGATGACTTATGTGGAAACAATTAAGCAAGACATAAGCCATGTGATAGCAAAAGTTATCTCTAGGCGGGAAACTTCAGTTGTTGCCTCTCTAGTTTAACAGCCAGAGGTTAAAAAAAAAATCAGCAGAGCGTTGGTTAAAACCTATGCTTTCCATCCCAGTATTAAAATAGATGCTGTAAGACTTTTTAAGAAGGAATGTAAGCAATCACAGCCATGCAGAAAAGGTCATTGTTTCGCTTACAACGGATGAATCAGGAACCACGTGTAATTTTAAAGGAAGGTTAAAAAACAAAAATTAAATTAAAAAGGTTCCCTTTTATAGGGCCACTTGGCCAGAAGGTCAAGAAGGGTACTGTAGAATAGAAAAAAAAAAAACTCAAGAAGAAGAAGCAAGGAGTTTCTGTGGTCCCACCCCAGAACAATAAATCATCATCCATGATCACTAGGCAAGGATTTTCTCCACCCATTTACTGTGAGGTCTCTTGGATTTTTGTCTACCTATTTTCTTGACATCTACCTTTCTGTCTCCTGACGCAGAATTGTGTCTTGGTGTCAGCTTCCTTGCGGGCAGTTGTCCCTGATGCTCAAGGTGGCCCAGACTTACTATGTGGCATCCTAATGCTTCACACTTGGCCTTCACATTTGTCCCGGGATTGCTCACCTCTGCCCCCTTCCTGGCCTGCCAGCCTTGGTGTATATGTGAGGGCAATGGTGTCTTAGACCCTTGCCCCTCACCACTGCAGTGGCAACTCCGGTATGCCTCCTGGAGGCTGAGGGAAGACACTCTGTCGGCTCCTCAGCTCTCCACATCTTAACAAAATGACTCAGTAGTGACAGGGAAATGTGGGGACTGGGAACTTAGCTCTGAAATATGAATTTGCATTTCATGCCAGAGGTTCAGTTTTCCTGGTTCCCCCATGTCCTGAAAATTGCCAGCTGTAATCTGGAGGGAAGAGGATGGTTGGCTTCTGACATTAGCATACCTATGTCCATGCTCTGCCATGTCCAGACTCGGTAACCACATCCAAGCTGCTGAGAACCCCTAGGGCTCTGTTGTCCACACACTGGGCTAGACTCTGGCTTTATGTCACGTACACTCTTGACAGAACTCTAACAGAGAGTATTATTTTGCCTCCCTTTGGAGATTTTTACATTTTAGTTATGTCATTTTCAAACACAATTTGTTCTTGTTGACCCCCTCCTCCCCTAACTTCCCCCTTCCCCTCTCTCAGTCCCTCCCACAACCTCCTTTCTACATCTGTGTTACAAGTGCCCTACCACCCCTCACAGCCTCTCCTGCCCAGGCTGCCTTTCCCAGTTCGTAACCTGCAGACGTGTGCATCCACTCACACGTACATCATAAGCTAAGACCCACATATGGGAGAGAACTCTGGGTTTTTGGATGACCTTGAATTAACATAGTACTCTCCAAATCCATCCATTCTCCTACAAGTATCACAATTTCATTTTTACCTCCACATGAATAAAATTCCATTGTATAAACATACCACATCTTCAGTATCCATTCATCTACTGATGGACATCTGGGCTATTGTGAATTAATCAGTAGTAAGCATATATATACAAACGTCTCCATAGTGGGATATAGAGTTCATTGGGTATATGCCCAGGAGTTGCATAGCTGGGTTATACGGTAGCTCTATTTTTAATTTTTTAAAGGAAGTTTCCATACAATTCCCATATTTTGCCTCCTTTTTTTTTTAAGACTAATAATCTGAGTCTGTGTGAGCTGAAGCTCCTTGCTGTGGGACACACATTAAAAATGTTCATGGGTCACATGTGAAGTTGGGGAATGCTTCCAAATATATTTCAAAAATATATCTTCCTTCACTGGTGAATTTTAGCTGCCAACTAACACAATCTAGAATCACTTTGGAAATGAGACTCAGCTCAGGAATCATTTGGACCAGACAGGTCTGTGGGTATGACTAGGGGTGGTGGTGGGTTTTCTTGAGTTTTAATTGGGGGCAGTAGAATTCTCTGGTTTGGAGCCCTGACCAATATAAGAGTAGAGAGGGTTAGTTGAATATAAAGTTAGTAAGGAAGCAAGTATTCATACTCATCTGTTTCTTTCTGCTCTTGACTATGGATACAACCTACGGCTTGAGATCTAGCCTGGAATTGTCAACAAATTAGCCTCTTTTTCCCCTAAGTTGATTTTGACCAGGGTATTTAATCACAACAACAGAAATGAAGCTAGAACACTCCCCCTATAAATCTCCACTGAAACCTGGTCTCAGAGAGCTCTAAATCATACATGACAGAAGGGAGACAGAAACAGTAAAGCAATCTAGAAAAGGGCTACATGGTTCTCTGGGAACAGGTCCTGTGAAATTGATCCCTGGAAGTTGCCTGACCTACATGCAGCCCCTTACCTGTATAGGGTACCGTGCGACAAGGAATCTTAACTGGAATGTCAGTCCCTCCTTTATTGTAGGTACCTGGCCTCTAAAGACACATGGATGTGAGTGACCCTCCTCAAACATGACCTACCCAAAGACTGTCCCAGGACCTGGCACAAGCAAGACAGCCATCAGTCCTTCCAAAGTGCCAAGGCACTGCTCAATCTGGTCTGAACCAGGAAGTGGTCTCCCTCACATTCCTCTTCATTTAGAATTCATTATGTCTCTCTTTCCATGAAAGATAAACCAATAGCTGCCCTTGACAGCTGTTTTCTCCAGGGTCATTCCTTCTCGCCGCCCAGCTATTCTTTCTTTGGGGATTTGAGCAATGTAACGTTAGGACTATCAATTTCATTCACTCCTTCCAGTGTAGTCTATAGGGACTGAAGATGTAGCCAAGCCAAATGCCGTTAACTGTTTGTGCACTGTTGTGAGCCAACAAGAGAAGTGGGGAAGGACAGAGAGGGCAGTTTCAAAGAGAAACTTTTAATCTGCAAGTACAAGTAGATTGTAGCAGTATACAGAGAAGAATGAGGCTGGCCAGAAATTGAGTATTTGGATCACCTTGCACAGAGCCGTATTCCATCACTAGATTCAGTGGCCAGCTCAGGAGCAACACGCCTTGAACACAGTGCTCAGTCACTAAAGTACAAAACCAATGACCTCCAAACGGTATACAAGCCATGGGAAAGCCCGACACTTTTCACATCTACAAGCTTCAAGTGAACAAATTCCTTGTGGATAGAATGTGAGTGAGATCGAGAGACGTTTGAATGGCAGGAACTGCTTCCTATACCGGGAGACATCAGTAAGTGGTGCAAAAGGCAGACTCCAGGTTTCTGGGAATCGAGGGAAATTATTGACGCTTGGCAATCATGTTCTTAGAACAACCCCAAAAAGCAAACACAGTGATCCTCATTCCTTTTGAATACGTCAACAAGGTATTGGTGTTTCAGCCTGCCAAAGGCAATGTAATTCAGAGGTGAAACGCTAGGATTAGAGTGTAGGGCAGGCCAGTCATTCTCAGTGGGAACCTTTTCTCTCCAGGTGACTTTGGGGCTCTCCAACGATATTTTCCCTTGTCATAGCTGAGTTGTTGAGGCTTGTGTCTATTGGGTAGAAGCCAGGGGTGTCAATAAGCACCCTGCAGAGTGCAGAATAACCCCTACAACAAACGCTTTCGCAGCCTCGCCTATCAGTGTGCTTGAGATAAGCTAGACTGACTCACGAGTCTATGAGGGCTACTAGAGAAAGCAAGGGGCAGATGAAAACTACTCAAAATAACTTAAAATTCCATATGGGGAGTTAACATTTTTGGGGTATCAGCAGAGCTTTGATGTGTCTCAGATTTGTGAAGGGGACATCCAGGGCTCTGTAAGTGACCCGAATAATGCTTTGTCCAATGAGAACTACATGGCCCAATCCAGGCATACTATTAAAATGTCAGCCAAAATTCTTTGTGTATGTGAACTTTAACCAGTGTGCTGGTTACGTTTTGCTTTGTCAGCTTGTAACAGACTACGTTCATCTGGGAAGAGGAAACCTCATTGGGAAACTGTCTCCATCAGAGTGGCCTGTAAGCACATGTTTAGGGCATTTTCTTGATTAATGATTGATGTGAAAGGGGCAAGTGGTTCTCCACGATATAGGGAAGGTAGCAAGCTGTGAGGCTGAGAAGCAAACTGGTAGGCAGCACTCCACCATGGCCTCTGCTTCAATTCCTGCCTCCGAGCTCTTGCCTTGAGTTCCTATGTTAACTTCCCCTCTGTGATGAACCCTGACCTAGGGTATCCAAGCCAAGCAAGCCCTTTCCTCCCCAAGTTACTTCTGGTCATACTGTTTATCACAGCAATAGAAAACCAAGTAGGACAATCGTTCAGCAGGGAAAAAAGCCCCATGCAAAAAAGAAATGCAAAATACAGCCGAGGATCACCAAAATAAGTCAAGTCCTCAAAAGCCTTCTATGTTCCTCAGACCTGGGAGCAGGGGGCAGCCTACTGTTGCTTTGTGTGGATTCTTGTTCCACGGCAGAGCACACACGACTGGTCTGGGAGCTACCAGGGGCCTTCCACGACCCTCAGAGGAAAAGGCTGATTCAAATGCCAAGAAGAAAAGCTTACCTGGAGACACATCAGGGCTGGAGATACAAACTTCTCATAGGCATACCTGGATGAGTGTGTGTGTGTGAGAGACAGGGAGAGGGGGGGGTATATATGCATGTGTATGTCAACCCTTCCTGTCACAACCTACTGATACCCACTTCGTGTTTTAACAGTATCTCCCATTGGCCTGGGACACATGGGTTTGGCTGAGCTGACAAGCCCCGGTGATCTTCCCTCTTGTTCCTGTTGATAACCCTCAGATATGGGATTATCAGCACACACCTGGCTTGGTTTTGTTTTTGTTTTTTTTGGGGGGGGAGGGGTTGGGTTTTTTGGCATGGCTTCTAAGTTCCTGGAGGGGGGCAGCACTCAGATCCTCCTCCTTGTGAGGCAAGGATTTCACTGACTGAGCCACCTCCTGAACCCCTAGGGAATGTATTTCTTATAACTATTGTGACATAGTCACCTCCCTGTCTAAACCCCACCGAACACTTACGAAAGTCAAAACTCCAGCACTCCGGTAAGTGGGGCTCCTCCTGAACAGACAGCGCACAGCCTGCTTAGTATCTTCAAGGTACAATCTCCTACCAGTCTATCAGGGCTCAGCCATGATACGCCGTCCCCGTGGAAGATCCCTCAAGCCAAGCACACCTTGGCTCACCTTCCCTACTTGTAGGGATCTCGTAAGAATGTTTTCAGTAAGTCAGACATATAACCACTTGGTTCCCAGTTGGCATCACTGTTTGGGAGGAGTTGTAGAACCTTGATGATGAGGTAGGGCCTTGCTGGAGGAAGAATGGCACATGCCTCAGGGTAAGGGAGGAGCATTCATTGCCTGGGCCCACTTCTGGCTTGCCCTTCCTGCTCTGTGATTAAGGAGATCTTCCTGCTCCTGCTGCCATGGATATTTCTTGCTGCCATGCCTACCTCACCAAGATGGACTCCTAACCCTCCGGAACTATAAGCTAAAGTAAACTCTTTTCCATGAGTTTCTTTGATTGTAATGCTTTCCCATAGCAACACAGAATGACTGATTTCGGTGCTGTTTCTAGAGACGGCTATTTCTGATGCCCACTCGGTCTGGCTGCCTGAGCGCCCTGAAGCACAGAGCCGCTCGGACTGTTTTGTCCCAGCACTAGTGGCCTGCAGAACCTCTTTGGTAAGATGAGAGTGAAGAAAAGACTGTCTTCAGTTATCTTGAGTGCTGACAGCTAGTACACACCAGCTCAATGGCACCTTAAAGTGAGGTCAAGAGGAGGGAGGCAGGGAAGTTAGGCCCTCTTATGCCTGGGCTGTGTTTTCTTTATGTTGACCTCGCTCAACCTCGTTCACCTTATCCAAGTAAGGGGGAAAATCAAAACAAGAACTTTACAGTAGGATTATTGCACAGTCAATAAGACAAAGCTTACAAAGTGATTAATTAAGACTGAGCCCCCGAAGAAAATGTTCTATGGGGGAAATAGACCCACTTCCTTGGTAACAATAACACTGGCCAGAAGCAGGCATTTCCCTTTAGGAAGCAGAAGCAGAGAATTAAGTTAATGCACTAAGAGCCTTGGTGCAAATGATCAGTGAGAATAGATGACATGCTATCTGAGCTCCAGTAGGAAAATGACAACGGGAGCTTGGGAAACGGCTCAATGGCAAAGTGCTTACTGTACAAGTATGAGAATCCAAGTCCAGATCTCCAGAACCCACATAAAAATTGGGCTATGGCAACAGGGACCTGTTACCCCAGTGGTAATGATGGGAACAGATAAGTAGATCCCAGCGGCTCACTGGCCAGGCAACTCTAAGCCAAATCAGTAAGCCCCGGGCTAACAAGAGACCCTGTTTCCAAAAATAAAGTGATAGTGATAGTGATAGAAGGAACACAGAGAACTGACTTCTGGCCTCTACACATGGATGCACAAACAAGCATACCCACATGGGTACGCACGCATCACTCACACACGCGAGCACGCGCACCCACACGCTCGCACAAAAGGAAGAAAATAGTAAGTAACCACACCTGTGGCATAGCTTCTTGACCTCCATGCAGTAGCAATAAGATGACGAGATGGACCCAAGACAGAATGCCCCTAGCCCTGGACGCATTGCAGCAGCTTAGCGTTGACTTTGCATGGCCTTATTCCCCTCTTCCTAGAGGCTGGTGTGCTGCTTGGGAAGAACGTTTCTTGGGCAGACATTTCTCTGGATAGCAGGATGAGAAGAGGGGTTTTCATCTCCACGGGTGAGGGGAAGATTTGAAATAAAGCTATATGATGCTTTGTGCCCGGGGAGTAAGAACTTCTGCCAGAAACCATGCTGCCGCCTCCATTCCTTCTTCTCTCCTCCCCTCCTTCCACCCCTTCCTCTCAGGCACCCCTTCCAGTCCCTTCAGGACTGCCCTCACCCCGTCTCAGGTCTCCACTGCTGGTTTCCCCTTAGCGCTCCAGGGAGGCAGAGAGCTGTAACCAGACCTGGTGGGCGATGGTATCAGTGGCCCCTGGTGACTGGCACTTTGACTAAAAGCCTCCTGTCCCTCCTGCACTGTGATTGAGTTTCCCTCTGCTGGCCTGTCAGGCCCTCCTTTTCAAGGTAGGAGCAGAGTCAAGGGGCACCTGCTTATGTAAACTAGCCTCTGATCAGAGATAGGAACTGTCCCTGAGCTGAGCAGGCAGCCTGGTTGGATCTGAGCTGATGCAGAGCCACAGTCAAAGAGACCTAAGAGCCAGCGATTGCACCTTTTTGGTCACTGGGAGACAGGGGAAATAGGGCTTAAGGTAACACTTGACATCACCGACAGGGTCTGGACTATGCCAAAGGAGACCCTGAGAGCTCTGAATGAAGGCAGGAGGCTTAGCAATGCAGGGTGGGCTTCCCGCCATCCTAGAGTGGTATATGAGTGGGTATGGCTGCCAAGAGAGCTAGACACTAAATTTCACCTCCCAGTTTAAAAGAAGAAACCCTCAGTCATAGCTAAGGCGCCTCCATGTGGGACTGGTGAGCAGCCTAGGACCCATGAGGGGGAAATGGAGCCATACCGGGCAAATCCAGAGCTGAATGTAACCTTTACAGAAGAGTCAAAAATAAAGGCATCTGCTGATGTTGTAGGTGTCTCTTCCCCCATGGGTCTCCCTCTGCTGATGCAATGGTCATTTAGCCTATGAGGGCACTTTGCAAAGACTTCACCGACAAAGGCCACTGGGACACTGTCATCCAGACCTTAGTAGGAAACCTGAACATTTCAGAAGCCCGTGTGGCTAAATTTAGAGCTTACCCCTCCACAAGGGAAAAAGAAGACCGGCATTTGTTGCAATCATACTATATGCTTGACCTTTTGCAGACGTACGCATGACCTGACGGGTAATTTTGCTTTCTTCTTTTACCAAAAGGCTCAAACTGGAAACCCAACATCTATTATCCTCTCCCATCCTCGGCTGGCAAGCCGATGACACCAAGCCCTGCCCTCTGCTGGATGTCACTGGCTGTGGTGGTTTGAGTATAAAATGTCCCCCAGAGTCTCATGGAGATGAACACTTGGTCTCTAGTTGGTAGCACAGTTTGAAAAGCCAACAGAACCTTTAGAACATGGAACCTTGCTGAAGGGAAAGGTCACTTAGGGCGGGATTTGAGATCTTATGATTTTGTAGCACTCTTCTTCATCCTCCTCCTTCCTGCACACGGTGTGCTTTTGAGCTTGGTGTTTTATTACAACAGTAGAATTCCTAACTAAGACAAGAGATATATGACCCCCCACCAAAACCTATATTACAACAGACTAAAATTGCAGAGCAACTGGCAGCATTTGTGAATTTTCAGGAAAAAGACAATGAAACTTCAGTAGCCTGGAAAAAAAAACTATTTCTATACAAGACAATGAAAGATTTACATCATAAAGACCTCGCATTATCAAAAGATGCCATTGTATGTGATTATAGAATGTTAGGATAAAGCTCGCAGGAGACCTTGTGTGAGGGGCCATGGCGGATACCACGGCAGGCGAGGGTGACCGAGGTGGAGGGACAAATCTGCCAGGCAGACAGAGCTTCAGTGAGAAGTTTTAATAGAAAGAGGAGGGAGGGGGAAGGAAAGAGAAAAGCGGTAAAGAGACACAGAGGGAGGACAGAAGAGAAGAGGGAGACAGGAAAAGTCCTGTCTGTCCTGGGGGAAAGTGGGAAAAGAGCTGGAAAGGAGCAGAAAGAGAAGCGAGCAGACAGAGAGAGAAGAGCCAGAAAAAGAGCGAGCGTAAGTGGGCTGCGGTCTTTCTTTTAAAGGGGTCCTTTGCACCTGTGTGCAGACTAGCACTCATGGAACCCTGGGCTGACCAGGGCACTGCCTGAGTGCATTCTGGCAAGTGACAAGGGCAGGCCAGCATAATGCCTGAATCCTTACGTAAGGAAGACGGCATAAACTCACAGACACTTCTGAGAAAGAGTTGCATTTAGCTAAGTTAAAATAAACCGTTGCTCTTTAGGGAGCGAGGTAAAATCACTTCATGTAGAATAAGCATTCCATCAACATCCCCCTGGAAAACGTTAGCAACATGCTAGTAAAGGAACAGAGCTGGCCAACCAAAGCTGTTCCCTGTGAAGAAAGAAAGGTGCATTCTTTGTTCTGTAGACAAATGGTGAGGTGCAGGCCTGGCCATCAGAGAATTCTGTTTCCTGCTCAGCCTGACAGATACCGTCAACCTAAGCTGTCAAACTCACTTTTCAGTGTCTGGGATACCTGTCAACCCAGCTGCAGAGCCCCGAGGATGGACCAGGCATGACTCTTGGAACAGTCTTTGCACCAACGCGAACACGGTAATCTTGACTTTGTCAGACTGAATCTAGGCCCAGTAAAGGACAAGATCAATCAAGGGAAATATTGCAAATATTACCTTATTGAGAATTGTTTTCAAGAGAAAACGTGAAATTGGGAGATCCCATTTGTATTAGCATTTATTAACTATACAAAATAGTGGTGTGGTGGTTTGACTAGGAATGCCTCCCCACCCCTGTAGGCTCCTATGTTTCAATGCTTTATCACTAAGAAGTGGTGCTACTTTAATGAGATTAGGAGGTGTGTTCTTGTTGGAGTACATGTGGCTTGTTGGAGGAAGTGTGTCACTGGGGAGTGGGTTTTATAGTTTCAAAATCTCAAGCCTGGCCAGTCTCTCTCTCCCTCTCTCTCTCTCTCTCTCTCTCTCTCTCTCTCCTTCCTGAGGATCCAGATATAGAATTCTCAACTGTCACATCACCTGTGTGTCACCGTGCTCCCCACATAAGGGCAATAAACTAAGCCTCTGAAACCATAAGCCATCCCCAGTTAAATGCTTTCCTTTATAAGAGTTGCAATGGTCATAGTGTCTCTTCACAGCAATAGAACATTGATTAAGACAAATGGGTTTCCTTATGACATTCTGACCCATGTATACACTGTACTTCTTCTCTTTCTTTTTATTGGGAACAGATTTTTTTCATACACTATATTCTGATTACTATTACACTCCCCCAACTCCTCCTGAATACTCCTCACCTCCCTGCTCATTCAAATTCCCATCCTTTCTTGCTCTCTCTCATTGGAAAAAAAACAGGCGCCTGACTTCCAGGCCAATAGGATTCCAGGGATAAACTCTTTATAGTATGTAATTTGTTCATCTTCATTCCTTGCTGCACTCTCCTATCCCTGATCCCTTTTCCCTGCCTCTCTTCCACTTTCAAAATAGTTCCCCTTTTACTTTCTTACCTTTTCTAACATCTAGATTCAACATATGAGAGAAAACTTCTGATATTTTCTGAAGAATTATTCTAAATGATCTTATCAATAAAAAATCTGGAGGCAAATATTGGGCTGAGATCCTGAAAGATCGGAGAACATGGAACAGCCGTCAGTTGCTTCCTGCTCTCTCATTCCTCCATCCAAAGGGCCAAGATCCTGTCTCAGCCCTGCCTTACCACTTCCTGTCCCTGTCTCTACAGTCCTCCAAACCTCTATGGTCAGCTAGTGTCTAGCTCAGCCTTCTGACTCCAAGCAAGCTTTATTTGTCAGAATGCAATCAAAATATCATACAACATTTTTTCTTTCATTAGCATCATGTCACACTCCACCCTCTTTCCCACGATAGCACAGAAATAAACATGTGAGTGTAGGTTTCTGTTACATGATGGTTTAGATTTCTTTGGGTATATGTTCACTGGTAGGAGTATGATCACATACTAGTTCCATTTGAGATTTTTTTCAGGACTGTCCATACGGATTTCCCAATCTGGACTAAATTATACAACACTTGTGAAGATGTCTTTCTCCCACATCCTTGTGAGCATTTGCTGTTATTTTCTTTTTTAAGATTTATTTTTATTTCTATTTGTGTGCAGGTAAGTCTGTATGTATGATATCTGTGGAGGTGGGGGAGGTGGGGGCGGATGCCCATGGAGGTCCACAGGAAGGCTCTGTAGAACTGGAGTTATATATAGGTGTTTGTGAGTTGCTCCATGTGAGTGGTGGGAACAGAACTCAGGTCCTCTAGAAGAGCTGTGTGTGCTAACCACTGAGCTGTCACTCCAGCCGCTATTTTCCTGCTAGTAACCACTCTGATTGACATGAAGTACAGCCTCAACACACCCTTAGTATATCCCTGACAGCCATTGCAACCCGGTCAATAGGAAAGCACACCTGGAAGAAGACACACCCTCACCTACAGAAGACACACACCCCCACCTACAGAAGACACACACCCTCACCTACAGAAGTAGACACCCTCACCTACAGAAAACACACCCTCACTTACAGAAGACACACACCCTCACCTACAGAAGTAGACACCCTCACCCACAGAAGTAGATACACACCCTCACCTACAGAAGATACACACCCTCACCTACAGAAGACACACACCCTCACCCACAGAAGACACACACCCTCACCTACAGAAGACACACCCTCACCTACAGAAGACACACACACCCTCACCTACAGAAGACACACACCCTACCTACAGAAGACACACACACCCTCACCTACAGAAGACACACACCCTACCTACAGAAGTAGACACACACCCTATCTACAGAAGACACACCCTCACCTACAGAAGACACACACCCTACCTACAGAAGTAGACACACACCCTATCTACAGAAGACACACCCTCACCTACAGAAGACACACCCTCACCTACAGAAGACACACACCCTCACCCACAGAAGTAGATACACACCCTCACCTACAGAAGATACACCCTCACAGAAGACACACACCCTCACCTACAGAAGACACACCCTCACCTACAGAAGACACACCCTCACCTACAGAAGACACACCCCCACCTACAGAAGACACACCCTCACCTACAGAAGACACACACCCCCACCTACAGAAGTAGATACACACCCTCACCCACAGAGGATCTGAAGACATGGAAAATTCACCAAATATGGTTGAGAGGACTGGAACTGGGCACAAGGTGACTGTGGGACAACTGTAGCACACTTAGCTGTGCTCACTGTGTTCTTTGCCATGGTCCAGGGGCTGTGAGTGGGAAAGGACTGCCTGATCCCAGGGTACAATTGTTTCAGATTGGACAGCTTAAAGACTACTATCATTTCACAAGGGGGTAGGCGAGTACTCCATACTATATCTAGGAAGCCTCTGTCTTTGGAAATTGGGTTCCTTGTGACTGGAGTATGGTTAAGTCCACAAACCATATGCAACCTGAGATTTCATAGTGGGGAATGAAGAACTAAGAACTCCAATTGTAGGAAATATATAATACCTAGCAAAAGACTGAAAACACAAAGAGATTCTTTAATACTGACATATAAGATTAATGCTAAACATTGATCTTTTGCCTCAATTATGCAATAATTAATAAAGGGTTCCACTATAGAATTAGATAAAAGCAAAACATATGAGGTAATTATCTACTGGACAGACATTTTTACTTACAGAGAATGACTCAATTAACTTAATACTAATGGGGATTACTTGGCCAAAGTAAAAAGTAAATTTGATGCGAAGAAATATATAGCTCAGTGTGTCTTTCAGTGCCTAAAAAGACTATTAGAGACACTGGGTATTGTAATAAGAAAGCAAAACACAGTAGTTTGATAAGTTAGGGGATTTACCAGAACTTAAAAAGGGAAAAGGCCACCTCATGTAGTGGGGGAGAGCACCACACCTCAGGGAGCGAGTTGAGTCCTAGAGCTGGGCAGTGTGTTAAATATGTGTACGTCTTTTTATGTTTTAAATCTTAGTGATGCTTTAATAGAAATTACAATAATATTCCAGAGAAATAAATGACAAAGCAGTGAGCTGGATACGAAGTACTAGTCACTGAGGGCAGTGTGGTGATTAATTTTATGTGTCCACTTCACTCAGCTAAAGGGTACCTGGTAGAAAAACATTACTTCTGGGTGTGGTTGTAAGGGAGTTAGAACTGTATTTGATGGATGAGTAAAGATAATAGTCCTCATCAAGAATGTAGGGGACTGGAGAGGCAGGGATGTGAGCTGGCTTTGAACTGGGATTTTTATCTTCCTTTCTTGCCCTTGGACCTGACACTTCTGATTCTCTGCCCTATGAACCTCAGCTATGACATATTGTCCATGGGTCTTCTGGCTCATCTTAGACCAAATAGCATCCTTTGCTTTCCTGGTTGTCTTACTACAGCTGGCAAGACTGGTGAGACAATTCCTGTCCATGTCCTACTGATCCTATTGTATTTCTACAGAGAGTTAGGGTCTTTGCAAAATCTCTACTGAATAGGAGAGGGTATTTCAGGAAACATCATGTAGTGATTTTTGACCTGGGGATGTTCTGAGTTTCATTGATTCACTCCCCTTTTATAGATTTTTGTGCCACTGTAGAATTAGGGCTAATTGCTTACTACGGCAGGAGTGATATTCCAGAATAGTAATAAAGCTGGGTGAAGCCTGTTTACCACCTACTGCATAACTCTGCCCTGCCACCCTACCCTGTGGCCTCCACTGAGTGGCTTACACTTTATCATCTCCTCTCCAGCTTCATGGGGTAGAGAACTAGAAAGTGACATAGTAGAATATACGCATGTTAAGAGACGAAGGATCTATGCACCAACCTCTCAAATTGAGAAAAAAAATAAGTTGTACCTAAAGTACCTACACACACACACACACACACACACACACACACACACACACACACACACACAAAGGAACAGCACCTATTCCTTCCTCACCAAATATCCTAATGTTGCTTTTTGTTTAGTTTCACGATATTGTTTAGATACATAGACTTCTATTTTGCATATTTACTTTTAAAAAACCTCAGGTGTGGTTGTTGTTGTTATAGTTGTTAACTCAAAAATATTTTCAGAGGCAAAACATCCTGTTGGCAGCTCTGTACCTCCTGCTCTAACATATCCCATCCTGTGACTGTACACACCACCCATGCAATTGCGATCTCCATCATGGACAACTTCTATAACTATATGTACTACTGTGACCATTCTATGAGCCTCCTGGTACACACATGTTAAAAAGTTCTTCCCTGCTTCCCTGACATTATTATGGCGTGTTCTCCTTTTTCATGCCTCACGAAGTATTCTTTGTACAGGTAAAGCCTATTAATAGTAGCCCTGTGTTTCAATACTCTTTTCTTCTTATATTCAAATGTTCCATCTGGGATCACTTTTCTCTTTTGAACTTATACTAGAGGCCTCTGAAGTTAACCTCCCACCCCACTTCCTGACCTGAAAAACCAAAGGTTGTGTTTTCTGCCACAGGTATTTTACCTCTGCTGGAATGCCACATGCAGGGAACAGTTCAATGCATTCCCCGTGTACACATACTTTTACTTACTGTAATACAGTAGTAGAGATTCCACCCATATTATATTAACCAATGATTCCTTCTTACTTAAAATAGAAGTGCTCTCTTTTATTGTTTTAATATATGTATCTGTTTACCAGTTGGTGAACATTTGGGGTGTTTTATAGGTGCTGGCTATTACAAAAAACCATCTGCTGCAATCTATGGGTGTGATTCTTTGCACAGATGCGTATTTTCATTTGTGTGTGTGTGTTAATTGCATACATGTGTTGAGTGTATGTCTGTGGGCATAGGTGTATTTTCCAGTGCATGCATGTGTATAGGCCAGAGGTTGATGCTGGATGTTGTCCTCCATTGACAGGATCTCTCACTGGCCTGAAGATGAGTTTAAACTGCGCTGGCTGTTCAACAAGTCCCCAGGATGCACCTGTCTCTGCCCCCCCCCCACTGTCCAGCACACAGGGATTGCAGAAGCATGCCGCCATGTCTTGCACGCACTGTGTCTTGCATGTGCAATGGGGATCCCAGCTCAGGTCCTCACTCTTGTGCAGATACATTTCCATCTCTGAGATTTCTCCCTAAGCCGTGTTTTCATTTCCCTTAGATGAATTTCTTTAAACTGTGTATCCCATTTTACATTTCTATGTATGTAAAATGTATGCAAAATGTATGCAAGAGGGTCCTAATTACTACGTACCCTCTTCAACATGCTGCAGCAGCCTTTGTGATTTACCCATTCCAATGAATATGCAATGGTACTGGTGGGGGTTTCTTTTCATTCACTTGCTGCCCAGTTTTGCATCTCTTCAGTGAAATGTTTGTTCAAAATTTTATCCGTTTTGCAGTCCTGTTGTTTGACTCATTGAGTGATATTCCTTATATAGCCCAGACACAAGTACTTTATCAGATGGAGGTCCTACATATATTTTTCTCTTCGTGCAGTACCTACTTTTCATTTTCTTGACAGTGTCAGCTTTAGAATAAATCTTTTAAACTTTGATGAACTATGAATTCTCTTTTTCATATATAGCTGTATTTCTTGTGTTTAAATTACCATTATTATTAAATTAGTTTAATAATATTAAATCAATATTTATTAAATTATTATTTTAATAACCTAGGTGTAATCTCATCTTCTTACAGTGTATCTTCATTTTCTCTTGCATCTCTTTTTATCATTCTTCCCCATTTTTTTGCACTTTTACTGCATTTTGTATCTTCTTCTGGCTCTTAGCTTTACCTCTTGGCTTATTTCTTTTAGTTGCTGTGTGCTTTACAACACCCCCTTTATCCTACCATAAATTATCTTTACATACCACATCTCCTGCCATGCCACAGCCTCACCACCAAATGCATATGACCTCTTCTAGAAACCCTTTATGCTATTATCCTCATATTTAATTTTGACATATATGCCTAATAATGCATTACTACTTCTGCTTAGGCAATTTGAAATATCTTTTTATAGTTTGTCCTCTTTGTGAGAGCCCAGCTACATATATTTTAGATGGGCTAGTACTGCTCTCTGTGTCTTGAGTTTTCCCATCATTGGAGTGAGAGTGCCTTGTTACCGTATGCTCTGTTCATTTTGAACAGTTTTCTAGTGCCATACCCTGTTGTAGAATATTATTATAAGATGTGTTACATTTCTTTATGCTGTGGTACACTTGTTTAATGATGCAAAGATGTGTGGCATTCATTTATGTTGTATTTGTTTAGCTCTGTGAGGCTGTCACTTTGCCTGCCTAAAACATCTGATTGGTGAAATAAAGAGCTGAATGGCCAATAGCACGGCAGAAGAAAGGATAGGTGGGGCTGGCAGGCAGAGAGAGCAAATAGAAGAAGAACATGAAATTGGGAATGAGAAAAGGGGAAGAGGAGGATGGGGGGGGTGAACTGCCGTCAGCTCCACAGCCAGACATGAGTAAGAAGGAAAGAAAAGATACACAGAAATAGAGAAAGGTAAAAACCCAGAGGCAAAGGGTAGATGTGAAAGCCTAGGAAAAGTGGCAGGGAATAAGGCCAGGTACTCATAAGTAATAATAAGTCTCCATGTGATTATTTGGGAGCTGAGCTGGGTGGTGCCCCCTCCCAGAGAAAAGAGTAAAAAAGCAACCAACTATAATACATTCCAATTCAGTTATATAATCTTAATCCAATTCAAAAAGACTACTCTAAAGTTTATGTCTTCCTTAAACCTCCCATTTTTCTCAGCACATTTATGCTTTTATCTACCTGCTTGACTATAGAGAGTATATTTGTATACAACAAATTCATACTGTTTTAATGTCTCCTATCTGCTGCATCTCTGTATGCTTTTTATGTTCACATTCAATGATTCTTATTTTGGTTGTGTTCCTGGTATTTACTTGTCTGGCACTTTTTGGTTGGATGTCAGTTATCTAAAAAAAAACCAAACTGTAATTGTTGGTTGTCAATTTTGTCTTTCTTTAAATCGTCTGTGGTTTCATTCTGCCTCACAGGTTAGTTGGAATCAGATCCTTCCAAGCTTGATTTTAGGCATTGTTGGGGAGGATTCAGAGTATCTGTCAGACCAGCAGCATCACCCGGGAAGCCCATCAGCTAGAGAAGATAAGACCACAAAAGATTCTGGAGATGGATCCATCACTCACAAAGTCTCTTCTCGGCTGACGCCTATGCTGACAGTTCTGCCATGAGAGGATAGTTTTCATTGCCTGCGAGACTTCACCCCTGTAACAGATAGTCCCCATACATCATTTCTCCCCGTCTACATTCTCCCAGAGCTTGTTCTTGCAGCGTCACTGGCACCGTCTGCAAAGCTACACTCTTTTTTTGGTTTGGTTTGGTTTGGTTTTTTTGGTTTTTCCAGACAGGGTTTCTCTGTATTGTTTTGGAGGCTGTCCTGGAACTAACTCTGTAGACCAGGCTGGCCTCGAACTCACAGAGATCCACCTGCCTCTGCCTCCCGAGTGCTGGGATTAAAGGCGTGTGCCACCAACGCCCGGCCCAAAGCCATACTCTTATTCCTTTCTGCAGTCTTAGATGTTTACATGGGCTTCCAGATTTTACTGGGTTTAGAAAGTCACTGTTCTGTGCTCCCCTGGTGCATGCAATAGGTTCACATATATTTCTTCCTGCCAGTCTCCTTATTGCAGTTCATCAGAACTTTGGCAGTAACAATTTTGCTCTTGGTTACAGAACCAAATTGGTCCAATTCTTGTTGAACCACAGGAAATAAGTTGCTGCCTGTTTCCAGAAGTTGGATAGTTTTGAGTGTACACAGTTCAATTCCTAGGCAAAGCTCCACAGGGCTCCTTGTGGCTCTCTCGAACTCTTTATATGGCTTATCATTACTATTACTGTCACTCTGCCCCCTGTATTCTGGCCATTTGGCTCCTCACGTCTATCTCTGTCCCTTCAACTTAGTAAGAGCACTAGCCATAGCCTGAGTCCTGGCCCCTTTGGTGTGAGGTGACATATATAGGGCCTGTTTGGTTTGTTACTCTTATAAGTAGATCGCTACCCTTGCCTGCCGGGTACCCAGCTCCTAAAAGTTGATTTATCAGGCCAGGGATGTAACTCAGCTGGTAGAGTGCTTGGCAAGCATGCCCAAAACCCTTTTGTTTGATCCCCAGGGCTACATACACCAAGTGTGATGGTGTTTGCCTATAATCCCAGCACTTGGGACCTAGGATGATCAGGAGTTCAAGGCCATCTTGAGCTATATAGCAAGTGCAGACCAACCATGAAACCCTGTCGACTTTTGCTTTGTGTGTTTTACCTGATTCCTTACTTAGAGCAAAGGTATAAGAAGGGGACTAGAGAGATGGCTCAGCAATCCGATTGCTCTTCCAGAGAATTGGGGTTTGATTCCCAGCACCCGTGGGATACCTCTCAGCCATCTGTAATTCCAGTTCCAGTAGACCTAACACCCTCCTCAGGTCTCCATGGGAACCAGACATGCACGTGCTGTACACACTTACATGCAGGCAAAACACCTACACTTTTAATCTTTTAGTTTTGTTTTTTAAAAGTATAAGGCAATCTCTGTCCCTCAACTTTGACCAAAACTGGAAGCAGAGGACCATCAAGTTTAAATGTCAACCTTTGTCTTCTTTTTCTGAAATATTTGGTTCCCGCAGGGATCTTCGTGTTCTTCAGCTTCAGATTGGACTTCTATACTTTGAAATTTATTTAACGTTTGTATCTGAACATTGCAGTATCTAAACTCTTTAGGGGTCTTGGGTTTCCCTGCCTCCTGGCTCTCACTCAATGTATCTTACTTTGTTTTCTGATTTTATTTCTTAATGAGCTGCTTATTTTCATCTAGAACTCTAGCTGAGACCAAGGATGAGGATATATTGGAATGGCTCTTTAGTCTTGGCCGACACTGGTGGAAAGCACCGTCCCCTAAAGCTAAATTCTCAAGTTGAGTTTTATTGACTTCCTGGAAGGCAGCTTGGAGGAGAGCAGATAAACAAAAGGTCTGGTTCCTCAAAATTTCTCACCTCCTAAGTTCAATTCCAAGGTGTATTTTTGCAGTCCCCTGAAGGTGAGAAAGTGGGATTTGTCTAGTTCAACATTCAAACAATGTGGCTCTTTATTATCCCAGCTGTACTGAATATGTCTCCTACCCAAATCTCTTATTTGCATGAATACAGGACACTAAATTTAGGAGCATGCAATGACCTTAGCAAATGACTTGAATCAAAAACTAGAAGAAGCAGGTGGTGGCCTACAACTGCAGCATTCATGCACGAGGTCTCAGACAGGAGGATCACAAGTTCCAGACCAGCCTGTGATATGGTGAGACCTTGCTTCCTACTTAATTTTATGCTGCTGTAATAATACAGTAACCAAAAGCAACTTGGGAGAGGAATGCATTTCTCCTACACTTCCATGTCATAAGCCATAATTGAGGGACATCAAAGCAAGGACCCTAGGCAGAATCTGGAACAGAAACAAAAGCAGAAACCAGGCAGAAACACTGCTCTCTGGCTTGCTCAACAGGCTTGTTTATGGCTGCCTTTCTTATATGCCCAGGTCCTACCTGCCTAACACTGATCCTGCCCACATTGGTCTGATCCCTCCCTACAGCAATTAGAAATTGAGAAAATGCCCCCACAGACGTGCTCACAGGCCAATCTGATAGAGACAAATCTCCCCAGTGTGTTTGATTCCTTCTTCCCAGATGACACCATTGTGCCAAACTGACAAACACCAACACACATTGCATGTAAAAAAAAAAAAAAGCCTATTGGTTATTGGTTCTATTTACTGCTCATCTGCCCCTATGTTCTTTAATATTTTATGCATGCACTTAGGAAGCTTTTAACATAGTTATCAGATACAACTTGCTATTTCAGTAAGTCTAGATGTAGAGTTCATACTATGAGCTGAAAACACATTTCAGTGTGTTAACTATGATTGTAGGGTGTCACACGGATATCTTAATGAAGTTCCATCTTGACACTGTAAGCCTTTCTATCTCAAGTCATGGCTTTCCCTTACGTGATCTAAAAGCAAAGAGGAAAACCCATTCACCTGACTTGAATGTTTATTCTAGAATCTAGCTTCTTTGTTCATTTGAATCTTTTAAACGAAAGATTCAGACTTACTTGTCTTGGCACTTGGTCTTAGGTGACCTGCTTCTCCTTTATGTCATCATGTGCTTACCTCTCATATACACTGCCCCTTCCTGGGCTACACACACGTTCACCAATCAATCTGGGGCCCCTTGAGTACAGCACTGTGTCAGTGATTCTCCACATCCCCAGTATTCTCTCTCTGGAAGACCCTTTCCTCCTCTCTCACTGACGTTGTTTAGTTTGAGGCAACTTTTTGTGGGGTTTTTTATTTTGTTTTTCTTTGTCATAGGTAAACTTTGCAATATGTCCTTATGTTCCCACACAGTTTGAGGATTTGAGCTGAGAACTCATGAAAGTGTATGACTGAATTTGACAAGAGCTAATGTTGGGCTTGATCAGAAAGAAACTATAATTTTGATTTCACAATAATCCGATGAGTTGGTAGTCTTATCTCATCCCCATGAAAAGTTGGTCCCTTGAGCCCTGCTTTTGTGGTAATCCTCAAGTAGCACAGAGTGTGCTGGGGTCCTTTTGTCTCAAAACAGTCTCATCTCCAAAGTTGCAGTGTGTTTTCCGATGACAGAGTGCATTCCTCTCTGCATCCACTGGAATGTCACCTATGACTCCTGCCAGGGCCTGCTGACTTCCTATGCTGACTGCCCCTTTCTCTCTGCGTGGATTCTTTGCTGGCCTCCCAAGAATGGTCAGAAAGTGCAGAGGGAGAAGCAAGGAGGAGAAGCAAGCAAGTTTCTACTCACCTAGCCTCTCAGCAGATGACCTCAGGTTCTGAGCCTGGAAGACGGCTCTAGTCAATGTTTTCTCTGACCCCATACTGCTCAGACGCTGAACTGCCTCTGGGACCTCCTGTGTGATCAGTGTGTACTTTACCAGATGGCCTCGTGCTCTTGAAGTTTTTAAGAACCCAGTGCCTATAGCTTCTCTCCATAAAGGTCAATTTGCCCACAGAATAAGCACTTTTGAACAAACTCATAGATTGTTTCACCTTCATTTTTCACATATAGCGCCTCTCTAGTCCAGAAAATCCGACACACTGCAAAATGCTTACCCTGGCAAAGCCTTGCTACCCACACTGGACTGGCCCATTGCTTTCCTTCGCTCAAAGGCCCAGTCCACAATAAGACCAGTGGCAACACACAGCAAGTTTTCTACATGACTTTTTGTGCCATGTTGCCTTTGTTCTATATGAAGTTCACAGAACAGCTCTTGTCAAAAATTTCTAAAGTTAAAAAAAGTCATTAATTAAAAGATGGGCAAATGATCTGAAGCTACAAAGAATAAAAATTGCTGATAAATATATGAAAAAAATGCCTGATTTCTTAATTATCAGAGTAATGTATAGTGTACACTGTTCTCATTTGTCACACTGGACCCCACTAATATGTTCAGTTAATATGCATTAAAGATAATCCTGTGAGATCCCTTTCGTGACTCATTTGTATGCATGACGAGGTGAGAGGCCCCAGGGTCATCTAACCAGCTATAATAAAATGGGACATTCAGACCTGTTCTAGGTGGCCATTGGATTGTATAGCACCTTCTGGCCGAATGCCTTAACTGGAAACAAGAGGAGTCCCCTTTGGAAATTGTGTTGGGAAAAGTCATGAGAAGTTGAAGGGCAATGGCAGTCTGCAGAAGGGTGCACTCGATGCATGGGCTGGCACACTGATCCATGAAAAGAAACCCACGCTTTCAACATAGTGGCCTCACACACTCCCTGTAGGAGCCCCTTTTTAGGATTGCTGTCTTCATCCAAGCCTGCCCATAGTCTAACTGGCTAATTATGTCCTTTTCCTACACAGCCAACATCCTGTCTCCCTCCTACAGATGACTGACCTGTAGTCTCATACTCATCCAGCCGTCAGGCAAACTGGCCTCCTGAATTGCATTGCCGCCAAAAAAGCAGCTCCCTGACCTCTCTTTAGAGACTCTATCTAGTTCCATCACCAAACGATCCTGTCAGCGGCTCAGTCCTCCCATGTGACCAGTCAAAGGACCACTTCCAGATAACTCGCAGGACACATCCTGTCAAATAGCAAAGGTATGTGAAGATCCCGGGCTTTTGGGGACCTAATCATCTCCTCCATACTAGGTTGTCCAGCACCATGGACTTGCAGGGTGAACAGAAACATGACAAACACATTGCAACACCTCCAGGCCCCGTCAGGGAAATCAGCTTAGAGAAGGACTCCACGTGTACCAGTCACCCCTCTCCATTTCTTAATGTTCTAGCTGCATAGTGGTGGTGCACAACTTTAACCTCAGAGGCAGAGGCAGGCAGTTCTCTGTGAGTTCAAGGCCAGCCTGGTCTACAGAGTAAGTTCCAGGACAGACTCCAATGCTACAGAGAAACCCTGTCTTGAAAACACACACACACACACACACACACACACACACACAAAAGTTACTTTCTGAAAGGCACAATTCTTATATTTAGACTACAGTTGGCCACTTATAAAATACAGGTGGGCTGGGGTAACCAGAATTTAATCTATGAAAACAGGATACCAAACACAGTTTCTCCACTCCTTCCCGGGATCTGCCTCATCATTCCTCTCCCAAATACTTTAAATTCTTTGACTTTCTTTGACTTATCTTTAGCAGGCCAGTCAGACACAATCCACACTGGCAATGAATCGAGTGAGAGGGGTAAGTGAACATTTCAAGGCGCAGGCTGTGAGTTCTTGAACCTGCTTCAGCATCTTTCTGGAGTCAGAAGTTCGGAGTTAGGATGCTCAGCTGTCTCCCTTTACGTAGAGGGCTGTGGCTGGAAATTTGTGGCGCTCCCTTCTACTCCCTCAGTTGTTTTTACTTCTTGAGGCTGTGAATAGCATTAACAAGCAGAGAAAGCCATGCTACCGCTATGTTGATGATGGGACTCCTCCCTTTTCCAGACAGCTCCAGATGGGCTTTCACTGGGCTTTTTAAAGCTAATGCAAAACTGGAGCTGATGTTTCTTCTGTCACCCTAAGGAT
The DNA here is from genome assembly GCF_017639785.1 of Mesocricetus auratus. Lineage (NCBI taxonomy): Eukaryota > Metazoa > Chordata > Mammalia > Rodentia > Cricetidae > Mesocricetus > Mesocricetus auratus. The sequence continues at coordinate 123,802,139 of NW_024429182.1, read as the reverse complement.
GAGAAGTGGTGAGCTGCTTCTCCTAAGATAGCTGGCAGGGGGTGCTGGGGGGTGGTCACAGGGTCAGGAATGGGGTGGAGCCTGGAAGTGAAGTGTGTGCCCCCCCCCACACACACACAATGTCCTAGAACAGATTTGCCTCCCTTGGCTGCCAATGTCTCCTCGTCTCACTCTGGGAATGTTTTCACGGCACACATTGCAAAGTTGTGTTTTTCCTTTTAAACACAAACACGTTTTTTAAATAGCCTGGGTTTTCTTCATGCCCTGTGGTCATGAGCCTCACTTCTGCGAGGTCCATGTGCCCGGTGACTCAAGGATCCCCCAAGAGGTTGAGACAAGTTCTGTCAGTTGGCTTATCCCAAATCATAAGACATTCGACTTTTGAGGAGACACCCCACCCCAAGCCCAGTCATAACCACTTGCTTTCCAAACAGCAGGAATTATGAAAACAGAGATGGTGGCAGCCCCAAGGTGGGGACGTGTAGGTTCCACAGACCCACCAGCATCACATCCCTCAGAGGAGCTGTTCCGTAAAAGGAGGGAGTCATACTGCCTCCTGGGGACAAGCTCACTATCACCAACACTGGAAGCCATCTTCTCCTCTGTGAGACTCTTCTGTGTCCCTCCAGTCCCCTCCCCCCACACCACCTCTAGCCTCTCTGTGCAGAAACTGGCATCCATATTTCTGTTAGGACCTCAGATCATATCTTCAATTGAAAATGGTAAGGCCAACATGCCTTCCTACCGAATTACAGATTGAGAGAGAGAGAGAGAGAGAGAGAGAGAGAGAGAGAGAGAGAGAGAGAGACTAACCAAGAGCAACCACAGAAAATGAACACCGGTTGGCAATTTCTTTCAGTGCATAAAGCTAGCTCAGTAAGAAAACCCATAGCTGGTGCTTTTTTTGTTGGGTTTTTTGTTTGTTTTTGTTTTTTTGCCACAAGAAGTAAAGTTGCTTTGTTTCCTTTAAAAAAAATAGATTTTAACCCTCACCCTTCAGTGCCACTTAATGAGGCAGTCAGGACCCACCCAAATACTTACTACCTTGGATACTGGACAGCTGCCCTAAAGTGAGCATGAGGATCATCCCCCAGCCCCATTCCATTCGAGTACCAAAATCCCCAGTAACAAGAGCCCAGGGAAACTGGGTGGATGGAGACCATGGCCCAGGCATAGAGAGCCTAGCCATAAAATTCCAAGGGAGAGAAAACACACACACACACACACACACACACACACACACACACACACACACCTTAGATGCAGTTTGTGGTACAGACTATAGCTTGCAAACCTCCTAGTCACATCAACAGAAATGCAGGTTTGGGAAACATCTCAAAGCAATATTTAAATACCTACTACAAGCTGGGGGAGTCGGCCAGAGAAACAACCACCAATGTACATTGGCAAATGCTAAACTTGAGCGTATTTCTGGGGCTAGGGGCTAAGAGAAGGCAGACAGACCGATGCACACATAGTTTGTGTAAACAGACTCATCTGTACAAACCCTAAGAGTTAAATGCTGGGCAGTATAGCATCATTTGAGCTTGCATTGGATGCTGTACATGGCCTCAGTCCTTGAAGCACTATATAACCCTGAGTTTAACTACACTGATAGGCTCCAAATACACAATGCCATGATGATTATAGTCAAAGAACCAGACTTTGAGTTTTCATACTACAAACTAAGCATTTGAATCACTTTCAGAATGTGTATGCTAGACCCCAAATTCTTAATGTGATAGCAACGAAGGTGGGTCCTTAGGGAGGTAATCTGACAGTGGGGATGCTGCCCTCATCAAAGCAGCCATGAGAGAGATGCTCTCACACTCTCCCATAAATACAAGAAGATGGCAGGCAAATAAAAAACCAGTGGAAGCCGGGCATTGGTGCACACGCCTTTAATCCCAGCACTCGGGAAGCAGAGGCAGGCGGATCTCTGTGAGTTCAAGGCCAGCCTGGTCTACAGAGCTAGTTCCAGGACAGCCTCCAAAACAATACAGAGAAACCCTGTCTTGAAAAAAAAACAGTGAACCAGACACCAAAATACAAGACTGCTGGCCCCTTGACCTTGTATTTTCCAGCCTCTGACATATATAAACAAGCAAACAAACAAATAAATTCTTGTTGATAAACAACTTTGTTATTCTTCTGACAGCAGCCCAGGCATAATAAAAACAAACTGGTTGCTAGAAATGGGATGCTGTGGGAACAAATATCTAAAAATGCAGACCTGGCTTTAGGATGCAATGATAAGAGGTAGAAGGTTTTGAGGTGTTTGCAAGATGGACTCAGTCACAGATGGGAAAAGCTAGGGAGAAGGTTTTGATCTCCCTTGAAAATGGGCCCATAATCCCAAACAGGATGCTGGTTGGGATGGACGGCAAAACCCGTTCTGATGCTCTCTCGGGAGGAAATGAGCACAGTGCTGCTGAACAAAGGATAAGAAGCCATCGTTGTGACATCACTGTGACACATGGCAAAGGCCTGGCTAGTTCCGTTTACATCTTAGCACCCTGTGGACGCTAAGACTTGACTGCCAATGAGTTGCTGGCTGGCTTGAGGACACATTCAGAGTGTTGAAGGGCAGCTTGCTTCCCCGACTGCCTGCAGATACAAGAAGAGGGAGACATGAGCTGAAGAGGGAACTGTGAAGCGAGAAGAAACCAGAATGTGAAGATTTGGGTATTCTGAGCCTTTCTGCATTACAGAAAGGGAAGACAAAGACTCACTGCTTTACCCTTATGTTGTTTTTTGGAGTTGAGGACAGGCCTTATCCAGCACCCACATAGTCACTGGGTTGGGGGTGGGGACGACTAGGACATTTCTGAGCAAGTCCCTTCATGATTTGCTCTTGTCCTACCGACCTGGAAATGGCATCTTCGTTAGATAAAGCCACTTTCAAACATGAAAGGTTACACTATAAGCTACATATTGGTTGGGAGCGGTGAGGGGATTGGGGGGGTGGGAGGGGGAACAGGCATGACCTTCCACAAAAAAAAAAAAAAAAGCTTACTTACATTCAGTGAGGCTGAAGTTGGAGCCATGGCATTTGTTGCCTGGCTTAAGATGAGGTGTCCCACAGACTCAATTTTGCCTTTCTCACCACACCTTTGAAGAATACAAAGATCATCATGCAGACTTCTCTTGGCAAACTTGAGGGGACCGGCTATGGGAATATCATAATTCCTAGGTGCTGAACACTGTGTGATAGGACAGAGAACACGAGGAGACATGTGGAAGGTCAGTGGTCCTCCGCTCGATCATGCCCTCATCCCAGCCTTTGCGTGATGCTGGCAATCAATGGAGGCAGTCTCTGGCTCCAGCATCTGTACTGCTCAGGATCCAACTGGAAGCACCCATGCCTCCAACAGCACTTAAGGTGAAGCTCAGACTGTGTCTGGGCTTTCTGTGGCCGCTGTTTTACCATCAGCTTCATACTGTTCCAATAACTTCAGGTTTAAAACATGCTGTGAAGTCTTAACTGCAAGTGCCTGTCCCCTTATTTTACTTACTCGTCCTTTATTCTAGGCTGGTGTCACCTGCTCTTCCAAAACAATGAAACACCAATCCAAAGACAGAATTTCTTTGCAAAGCTGCTACCCTTTGACTGGATGCTGTTGGGCACATCGGTGCATTTGGGAAGTACTAACCACTCCGTGACTTGATGTCTTCCTTCCACACGATGCCAGAATCCTTCCATTATGGCTTCCTGTGAACAGCGCTTTCAGTTGGGTCCAAAGCATCACCACCCATTGAGGCTCTGAGGAAACAGGGAAAAGGGAACTAAGAAGTGGTGCTCCTTTCCACCATCCTGATACCTCCTCTCCCTGGCCTCCGCGACTCAAGTGTCCCAAACCTTCCTCATGATTGCTACTGCCGGCATTTGGCCTTTCAGCACGCTGAAGCATGACCTTTGGCGTATGCCCTGGGGACGCAGTCTGCAGCTCTCTTCAGACCCTTTGCTTTCTCCTCAGTAATCTCAGTCATCTCCCATTTCCCTTCCTGTACAACTGCAAAAGCCATCGGCTCACTTAGCTAAAGCAAACACTGTACACAGATCCTATTAAAAGTGTTCGCGAGCTCATCTGCCATATAGTGGTATGGGTAAGGGAAAGATGCTGGCAGTTGGGAGAACGAGCCCTGAGATTATAAGAGTGGGAGAGCTGTCCCTGCCCCTCACCAGCTGCAGCACTCAAGAGAGTGGCCTCTGCACCTCGCCTGGGCAGCACAGTAGAGCTGGTCCTGGTGATGCAGATGCAGGTGAGCTAGAGAGCTGGCCCCAAGGGTGTGAAACCAGGGAGATTGGCCCCATTCCTTGTTCATTGCTGCATGGGGTAAACTAGCTGGGGCAGTACTGGAGAGCTCACCCTGGTGGTAGCAGAGGAAGGTGGGAGCCAGGAAGGCCAGCCCTACAGCTACCCAGTCCTGGAGCCATGGCTATGAGTTGGCCCACCCCAACATCCACCTCATCTACAGTCTACTGGAGCACGTGAGGGGGCCAGTGCCACAAACCCAAAGCTGCGGGATGTTCACCATGCAGGACAACAGATTGACCAAGAAAAGTCACAGTAAGAGTTCAGTATCGGTTGTCCAGCAGAAACCAGAGGCCTTGAACCAGACTAGTGACTCTTTGCAATGAACACTTACAAGTAAAGATATATGGACTAAAGGGTTTGCTGTGTGTTTCTCTATGTTACACCACAGCTCCCATGATGAGATTTTCTTCCCCCCTCTTTTATTTTATCCTAAATTTTATTGGGGGAAGGAAAGTGTCGAGGGGGGGAGGGCAGAGGGGGGAGGGGGAGGGCAGATACAAAGGGACAGGGGGATGAATGCAATTGAGATACATTATGTGAAAGACACAAAGAATGAGTGAATAATTACTCACAGAAACAGGTGTCAACCAAACTTCATTTCAAATGTAGACTCCTCCCCTTCCTTGTCTTCCCTTCTTGGATGAAATAGACCCCCCATCTCTCTTCCTATACCCTTTCCTTAAAGAGGAGCCCCCTATCCTCTCACCTGAAGGCCATCAGAGAAGTGGACCATCTCTCCATTGCTTCCTTCAGTCCCTTTAAGTACAGCTGAGAAATGTTTATCAGGATGCGACTTGACTATATCCAGCAGTGGCCAATGTCTTCGCCAACTGGCTGCTTCTTTCTCTCTACATTTCCTCACAGTAACCAAGACATCAGCACACACAAGGCATGGTTCTGAAGCTCCAGAGGCCAGCTGAGGGTCACTGGGTTTGGCACTGGCCATGTGAGGTTTATCACAGTCTGCACATGCAGGTTTCTTGTCAAGCAATGGCAGTGCACAACCTTAATCTCAGCGCTCGGGAAGCAGAAAGAGAGACGCATGGATCTGTGTGAGGCCAGCCTGGTTTACATAGCAAGTTCCAGGCCAGCCAAGGCTACATAGTGTGACCCTGCCTTAAAAAAAAAAACCCTGGATGACATGTAGACTGGTTTGATTGATGCTCTACTGTGCAGCTCAGAGGGGACAGACCACCTCCTTCTCCTGAATCCTGTTTTGGATTCAGGCCATTTTAGCACATGCACCACAGTGCCACTGACAACTTATTCCACAGGGGCCTTCACAGCCGGGGGCTCACCAGGCTCTGCTACCCTGGGACATCTCCCTATAATGTCCTTCAATTCATCAAATATTTATTGAAAACCCACATTTCTGAGCAACCAGAGGGATGCATGCCTGGCTCTCCTGTTTTTGCAGTTCACCGAGGGCATTTACCATGACCTTCTTCAGAAAGGATCTCCAAAGGGATGGTTTCCACTGAACACGGTTTAAAACAGCTGCCCGCACTGAAATCATCTCTGGATATTCAGCTTGCCAAAAGTCTGGCATTGCCTCATCACTTTCGAAGTTGGCCTGCTGGGTCCCAACCTCAGACGTATCTTCTGTCCCTTGGGCTGCTAGTCACAGCTGCTAGGTCTTTCCTACTCAACACAACCGTCACCTACCACCTGGCCCAGACAGACATGTCCCATCATATGATACAGGGCAATCAAATGCCCTGCACGTACAAATGGAAAAAAGAAACAGTTCTTCCTCACTAAGGACTTTGGGTATCTCTGCTCCACAAAAGTGCAGCAGACTCAAGACATGGGGTCCCCACACCAGCTCAGTGGGTTCACCTGGGGAGGTAGATAGAACTATTTGTTTTACAAGTATGGACATTGATGCCTACAGTATCCTCAGAAAGCCTTAAGAGAAAATCATTTTCCACCAAGAACCTACTCTATAACCCCAAACATCCTTTTTTCCCAATTTGACTGTTCAGCACCCTGCCTCCTGTCAGCCTCATCAGAGCTCTCTATAAAAGACCATCCTGTTGTTCCTACCGTTTTCTCCCTCCGCAGCCTTAGTCATCATTCTTAAGACATGTTTTGGCTGTCTCTTCAAAAAGGATGGTCAGCTTTATTCACACAAGTACTATCTCCATCCCACGCACCAGCCCCAGTCCATGAGAGATGCTGCAATAAATATCTGTGGCCTTCTGGCTCCTAATTTTGTATCCCTTCCATTCTGATAGCCGTACTTGCGAAACAGTTTCTCCAAAAGCTCCTGGTGTACGATTCCAAAATGGAATTTTATCAATACTTTCATTTTTTTTAAACTTTAGACATAAAACTTTATAAGCAACGTGAGGTCACAATAATTGGAGATGTGGTTTGGGCCCATAAGGACTATTTCATATAAATGGGCAATACCTATTGACGTCATGGCAATATCAAGTAGCACTTGTGGCATACCTGGCTTTTCTAAGCCACACACCAAAGGGGGATCTGAAAAATATGAGCTCTCCCTTCCCTTGACCTGCTACCCACTATTGCAGCCAGGGCCTCAAGCCTACAACTTTGCAGAACTGGATCGCCTCGATACAGGGAAGGAGAGTCACCCAACGGGACTTCTAGCCGGGGTCTGTCTGGAATGGTTGTGACCAGCTTGTGGATCCAGAGACTAAAGGCAGCCCTCCTAGCGTGAGCTTTCTCATGCCTGGCCAGGTGCCAGATGGCTGCTTTTTCTGCACAGGAGACTCTTTACTCACAGACCACACGGGCCCTTTCAAGCTTCTCTCAGGTTGCCTCTCCACATTCACGTTTCTCAGGACCCTTTGGAAGACTTGGGTAGTTCCTAAGACTGGTAAGTGGGTCTCAGAAAGCCCTTGTGAGGCCTAGCATTGGTAGTAGCAGCCATCAGGCCTGGTCAGCACGCCCCCTTCCTAGACCAGCCTTCGCTAGTCTTCCTCATTCCATCTTCTTCCTTTTGACTTTTTAAAAACACAAAACTATGCCGGGGGGGGAACACAAACCTTTCTGCCTATCTCAGTTCCATGAGTCCCGTGGACTAGACTCCTAGACTCCTTGGAGCATGTCTAGAGGGCTGGATATGCCCACGATAAACCATCTCCTCCTTCCCTTTCCTGCATTCATTCTACACCAGCCTTCCTGTCGCATGCTTCCAATGCCTATTTTCTTCCCGTAGTTCAGCTTCTTAATGTCTACCATGCCACTACAGACTATCCCCCAGCTCCAATCCCTCTGCCCTTCTATTTTCTTGAGTGTGTACCTCCCTGGCTTACACTCACCCCAACATGAATCCTGCAGTCAGAGGAAGAAATGCTGCCACCAGGCTTTGAACCTCCTCGGGCTTCTCCGTGTCTACTTCTAACAACCAGATAGTCTTCTCCCTGCCACCAGATCTACAAGGCTTTGCCAGAGCCAGCTCTGGCCTTCTGTCCCCAGATGCTAAGAGAACCCATGCCCTTTGGCAGAAACCAACCTCTCCCTATCTCTTACATTTGGAGTGAAGGAGACATGGCTTTTTACGACACCATCTCCCTAAAGCAAATCAGGATGGAGCCAAAGATAGGCTTTCTCTTGCCTTCTGATGTGATATAATGGTACCCCTGCTGCTCTCCTGGCTTTCTTACACTTCTCCCTTTGAGAGTTCCTCCTCCTTTGCCCAATCCCAAAAAGCACCTGCTTTTCTGTGTATGACACAGTAGGTTCATCTGGGCCTGTGACCTAATTATACCCAAAAGCAAGTAATTCCCTAATGCCTGTATTCTGGCTGGCTGGCCCCTTTCTATAACTTCCATCCCTTAATAGCAAAGAGGTCAAAGGCACACCTCAACACGCCCAAGTCTCAGGACTGTGTTGCATAGGCTCGTCCCTGCCCAGGCATTGCTTCTGACGCATAGAACTCCCTGGCCCTATCACTCATCTTTCCTCGGTTTTTTTTTTTTCACTTTATTTCTTCCCCAGGCATCTGCCCTGTTCTGTGGACTTCAAGAGCAGCCTCCATTCCTGCCTTCTTGTGGCGGCAGCACTATCTCCTCTTTAACAGGGAAATCGAAATGTGATCATACAATCCCCTCTGCTTAAAAGCCTTCAACAGTACAGCATCCTCAAGTCTTCTAGGATAAAAATGAAAACACTGAATTTAGTCTGGAAGTTTCCACGGCGTCTTAGCTTCTTTTCTGGACCAGAAGCTGTCACCATTATTATACACACTCATTCAAGCCAGGTCAAGCCCCAAGGATAAAGAGCGCATTGCTGTTTCCATAGCGCTTTTGTGTGTATTCCCAGCACCTAGATGAGGCCTGGTGCATCAGGAATGAGGAAAGGACAAAGTACGCCCTGCCCAAGAGGAAAAGCGAGCAGGATAAGCATTGGAACTCAAAGACAGCCCCTGATAGTCTCTAGTTCCCAGGTAGTAGATATCTGGCCTTCGTTAAAGACATAACAACGGGAAGGGGCAATTTTCCCAATAGCAACAGAAACTCAGAAGAGAGCTGGGTAAGCCTAAATTTGGGGGGCGTGGGGGTTCTGAGTGTTCAACATCCTGGGAAAAGTCATGATAAATGACATGAAAAGTCATGGTAAATGGCATATTTCAGTATCTGAGACTTCAGCGTTGCCTTTACACTTCCAAGGCCCCGGTGCTCGCGATAGAGGAACAGAAGTTCTGTGTAGCCTTGAAGTGGAGGTTGCTCTGGGGCACCTGCAGCCTGAGGTCAAGAGCTTCCCGGGCAGGTGGGCCAAGTGAGGCCACAGACAGTCTTTTGGTCAACAACTGTCCTCAGCTGGCTCTGCCAGTGCATCCAGAGGTTTCTTCTCAACTAGGAGAATCCAGTGAAATTCTTCTGAAGCCATCACAGAAAGATCACATAAAGTCAAAAGTCTTTAAAATTTTGGTTAGAAAAGCTAACAGCTATGTACTTCTGAAAGGTTGCAGGACACTAAAGGCTGAGCCCATTAGGAAGGTGGCACCTGGACCCTGCCCTGGGCTCCCTCTGGTACTCTAGTACCAGGACAGCAACCCCTGAGAATGTTAAAGGTGGAACATTCTGGTGGCAGTTGAAAGTAACAGTTGAAGATGAGGCCCAGAGCGGGGCAGGAGGTATAACTTACTAACTCCCTACAGAGCACCTGCAGAGATGTGGATGCCCCAGCGAGCCCCACAGCCAGGAAAACACAAGGCTGGAGAGGAGGTTCACTGTGGGGAAAGGAGAACAATGACATGAGGCCTAGGAGCATGTGAGGGGAAGGAAAAGTGCAGAGAACCAAGGGGCTGAAGACTCAAAGGAACCAATCAGCCGGAATGCAAACTAGTCACTCTGTGTGACTCTGATGAGGGCCAAGCCTGGAGTGGAGCCCCTCAGCCTCTTTCCCCAGCCACTGGGCCAACAAGTTCTTTCAGAGTTGGCCTCTGTCTCGAGATACCGGCCTCTCTGTCAGTACAAATTAAAACCAGCTTCAAATACCATTCTTTCGTTCATTCAACAAATACTTGTTGAGCGCCTATTATGGGCTGTAAGAAATATAGCAGGCAAAATGAGTAGTAGTTCTTGCCTGATGGAGACTTAACGATGGCAATACTGGATTTGTGTTGTAAGATGCAGCATATACTCTGTGAAGACAAAAAAGAGCCTTTACCTACTTTGTCTTCTCCATGAACTATGGAGATGAAATCTGAAAGATGGGTGAGAATTACCCAGTTGAGACAGAAAAGGGGAGAGGGTTCTAGGCAGAAGGAGGCTTCATTAGCTATGCCTAAAAGCAGAGGGATGTGGTGTTTTCAAAATGCCACCAGCAAAGCAAGGCACACACAGACATGAGCCAAATCACTCCTGGCCCAGGAAGTCTTGTCAAATGTTACATTTGGAGCTCATACTTGAATTTTTCTTATCTCGCTGCTGAAGGCAAAGCCATAAATAATCGATACCAAGGCTGTAGCTTAGAACATACATATAATAGGGTGGTGAACATGTGTAACACATGGGTAATACTGAGGCGCAGAGGTGTGCTGTACTCCATTCTTAACAAGGAATCTGTGCCCCTGACTTCAGCATCAGCTATGGAGAAGATAACATCCATCCTCTCCAACAAGGAAATTTACAAAGGTTCAATTGTGGTTCAGCCAGTGACAGAGATATTAGTTCAGGTTGTGTATATGCAAAAGTGTGCACCATTCTACAAACCAAATATAAATGGGCTGTCGTTCCATTTGTAATTGAGAAACTAAGACTTAGAACAGGCATGTGACTGTCCACAGGCCACAAAATGAGAATGAAACAGAATGAAGGCTAGAAACTGTCTTCTGCTTCAACTTATGCTTCTCTCTATAACGTGGGCCCAACAATGTTTGGTATCAGTACTCCTTGGGTACCAAAAAAAGGCACCTTTCCTCCCACAGCTCCAAAATTTGTTCCTGTCTGCCTATTACAAGAGTCCACTTGGCGTCTGCAACTAAGTGCATTAAATACTAGATGTGCTACTGATCTCCAAACTTTCAAGTGAATTTCTTGAAAGAAAAGGGTATCTCCAAGTCATGAAAAGAGAAGGCGGGCATGATGGGGAAAGGAGAGCACTGGGTGTGGGAGTCTATCCAAGTGTTACTTAGAGATGCAGTGTTAAGTTACAGACCTTAAAAAGCAGAGGGGGTCAACTATCTGGATGCTTGTCACATGTATCACAAGACTGGTGTCCTGACCACCCTAGGCTTCAGAAGGAACACAGCCGATACTATTCAAGTCTTGGGGAAATAGATGAATAGGAGAGGTGGGAGAAACAGTTACCAAGGTTTTGAAAGAAAATGAGCATATGTCACGTCGTGAAAGGACAATGTTTCTCAGCCCCTGCTCTTTCCCTTGGATTCCCCCAACTGCTCCTCCCCACCAGCTGTCTCGGACACACCTCCCCAAAATGATGCTGCCACACGTGAGAGCTCCCCTGGGGAAGCTCAAACTTAGCCATGACAAACTCTCCTGAGATTCCCCCTGCCCTCGCCCCCCCACAGAGTCCTGTATTAGGATCACTGTCCTTGTTCTCTGAGATTGACAGCTTCACCTCATATACTCCCAGACCCAATCACTGTGCCTTTTTCCTCTTCCGCACAAACTTTCAGCTCCTTTCCCCCAGCCTCCAGGCAGCAGACCCTGTGGGGTCCCAAGGAAACAGACTACATGTACCATGGCCCACTCACATGCTGCATCTCAGCTTGCCATTCCCAGGGCAAGGTCTTTCCCAGCCTGGGTGTTCCTCCTGGGGTTCCTCTGCACACATTCATGAGAAGTTCAGACATACAAAGCTGGAGTAAGAGAACACTACAGACTGAACCATCTTAGTGTTGCTCCATGAGGTGAGAAAAGACCTTCCATTCCTTGGTCTGACTCTTCCCTAAACACAAATTGGCCCCTGCTCTGTGTTACCCTCACAGTGAATAAAGGGTACAGCTGGTATTCGCAAGGAAATGCATCCTGTCTGCCAGCCTTCTCTTCAGGAATAGTGAGTTTGAACAGAACCTGGAGTCCTTGCGCCCTAGGGTCACCATACCCTGCTTGAGAGGCCGTTGGGAGAGGCTTCACTGTGGGGGTTTTTGCCCCAGCAAAGTTTGATGGGGCAGGGAGGGGCAAGCTGCACAGGGCTCAGCACACGTGCCTCTCCATGGCTATCTTCTGTACACCTCATTTCTCTCTTCCTGTCAATATTTACAAGCCTGGGGTTGGGGCTGAAGGCAAGACTAAGCATGGGGTATTGATAGCAGATGTCCTGCGGGGGCAGGGAGGGGGGATGAAGACGGGACTAAGCAGGGGACGTTCATAACAGGTGCACTGGGAAGATGATAGGGAGGACAAGCTAGCCATCTCTTGCTCCTAGTGGGGAGGGACACCTCTGTCCCCAGACAAGGGCCGGGGGTCTCTGTAGTCCAGGCAGAACTGGGCAATAGGCGTTTCCCAACTTTCAGACCCCATGCCCCTTTGGTGCACCTAGGAAACCCCAATCCTGGTCATCCATCCAGGGAGGGCTATCACCAACCCCTGCAATGGACCAGGGTTTTTTCCTTGTCTGCAGTCTCACCAAGGCTTTGAGCTACTCCAGGGAAAGCCTCCCAAGAAACCTTCCTAATCACTTACGTGTTCAATTCCTTCTCTTTTTCCTGCTTTTTAAAAATGGATCTTTTCCTTTTTCCTCCTCTCTTTACTACACCTACACCTGCCACCTGCACTCCCTTCTTTCCTGGATTAATGGGAACTAAGATAATGATGCTGGCCACACTTAATATTGGTAAGCCTTTCTTGGCTTACATATACAACTCACACTGTCCCCCAGAGACATTCAGTACAGGACAAGAGGCCATGGCAAGAGTACCACCGTGGTGCTTCCTATCATGAGTCCAACACTCCTTAAGGAAGGCCTCTAGACTGTGATAGCTATGCTCAAACCCAACACACCCAGGCATGTGACTGCCACCCAGGACACTGTTAGCATGCTACTCAGTCTGATTTGAGTCATTTCTCAGGTTTGGCAAGTCTGTGCTTCGGACTCAGTTCTTGTTCTTGGTCCTGTTTTACCCTTGGAAAGCATGAGGGCGAGTATCAAGAATGATAACTGAGTGCGAGCATGTGGCTATCGTAAGCCGACATCCCCCAAATGTCTCTGCAAATGGAGTAGCAGTTCACGTGGTTCCTTGACTCCTGGGCCTCTGTATTTTCATTTCACGGTTCAGCATTGCTCCTTTTTGTTTTCAAGGGTTGATGGAAGCAAGATGATGCACTTCTCAGTCCTTTGTTCTTATATTTCACAAGGCTCGCCCACCTCTTACAGAATGAACCCACGCACAGGGCTTGTCCTAGAGCCGAGGTCACAGCTCGGCAGGCTTGGCCTTTCCTCCCAGAGGCATCCCTCCATCCTAGCCCAGTCCTGGCTTTCTGCTCTCTGTCTACACCCATCCTGGCTCTCTGACCACCCAACTCTATGATGGTCTCCAAGTCCAGGGCGTGCAGGGAGGCAGCTCTTTGGAGATCTGCTATTTGGCAGCTACACAGAGGGGAGGACCGGGCCAGGGGAAGTGAAGACAAAGTGATCCTAGAGAGTCTCCTCTTGAGTGTCCTCCCACGAGCCTGCTAAGTTGGTGCTCCCTCCCAGCCCCTCCCAACGCCTCCACTCATGGCCTGTTCTTTCCAAGGCAAAATATCATGAGTACAGGAGGACCCTATGTGTCTTTTCTTGTGACCTTGACTATAATAACGGGTGATAATCCTTTTTGGAGACTGTACCTTTGTGGACTGGTAACAGGTGTACCATGCACATGTTCGTCGTAACACATACAATAGTATACATGAGAGAATTTCTTCTGCCTGTTCAGAGGGACAGTATTCCACAGAATATGTCTCAGCATGTACTAAGGAGGTTGCAAAACAAGTAGCAGAAGCTGCCACTGCTAGCATGAGCAGCCAGCCCATGGAGCTCACCTTGAAGACCCTCATTCTGATCTCCAAGTGAAAATTCCAGAACTTCGCCCAATCCCAGCTTTCTGCGGCCCAGCACTGGTGGCAGTACTTCCAGGACGGAACTCAGGAGTTGCGAGCATGTCTCTAAGGGTTACTTTCATATTCCAGAGCCCCTGGTGACAACAGTACAAAAAGCACCTTGCTCCACTCTTTGAACTAGCAAGGCCATAGGCACACACAAGAAAAAAAAGGGGGGAACCCTACATCCTTGGTTTTTATTGTACAATATGTAGGCCTTAGGGTGCAAGTATTCCCTGTTGGGTTTTTGGACAGTATTTGAGGTTTGACACAGGTGAGAGGGGTGGTGGGGGAAGAAAAATTGCAGAAACTCTGTTTCCTTTTTCCCCCCAACGTACACTAGAGGGTCTGGGACCCTTGGTCCTCTCTGGATCCAAACACTACTTGGGATGGGAACACGATTCTTTAGGCAGAGACTTTGAAAGAATGTATAACTAGCTATGAAAATGGGGGTCTGGAAGCATATTCCCATAAAAGTGGAGAGAAGCGGTTGTCCTCTTAAAAAAAAAAAGCACAAATTATTTGGATATTCACTATGGTCCCTGCTCAGCATTCCAGAGTGTGTGTTGGGGCTGGCATCACAGATCCTTGAGAAATGAAAATAGAGGCTCAGTGTAGCCACATGTCAGAGCTCTAAAGGTAGGAGCAGAGAGGTCAGACACCCTTCCTCTGCCTCTCCGATTCTGCTTTTCTAGTGTATTCTGGAACTTCCCTTAGATTTTCCCCCCACCTAAGCCTCCTCAAAGCTTCAGGCTTCTGCTGCCCTTGCCGGGGCAGAATCATTGGTTCCCGTCCTTCCCCACAATGCATTGCTGGGTGGGGCATTAACAGTCATTCCCAGGGTAGTGAGGGCCCCCCAAACCATGGATAATCCTTCCTTCATCCTCCTCAATCTAGTTTCATGACAGCCAGAGACCCAGGACTCTCTGGTCCCAGCTGGACCTCTCAGTTCTGCTCTTCTCACAGCCTGGGTCCCCGGTTCCACCCTCCCTCAGCAAGCCAGCATTCAAAACAAGGTTACCACATGGAGCACTCTTAGAGTTGCTTAGGGGCACAATATGGTGAGCTGGTCTTAAGAGGATATTAAGGTACCAGTTTCTAGAAACCATCTAACACCCCATGTTAATGAATCATTTCCAAATGACACAGAACAGCACACAAAAGAGCCCTCTGGGTCCATGCCATTGGTTCTACAGTGAATCCTGGTCCTCATCATCCTCTCTTCCCCAAAAAGAACCAGGTCCTCTCTGGTCAAGTACATAAGCCTCGGGAAAATGTCTCGGTGGCCACCTAAGGGAAGAGCACGTGATATTTCCACTCACTGGATTATAGCATTAGCACATCTGTCTTTCTAAAGTTAAGACAAAATAGGACACCACTACTTTGTCTTCGCGGCTTATAGTGGTCAGGCTATGTCTTTGGCTGATGACTTTTCTTGGATAAAAGTGGGTCTTATTTTGGCAGTCCCATGAGAATCTAAGGTCTAAGAAACCTAGCTACCAGTAAGAAGGTCCTTGCCAATGGTCTACAAATGCCTTGGGATCTGGTAAAAAGGGCAACTCCCAGTGTGGCAGGCATTCAGAGGATGCTGGCTGATGGGATGCATTGTCATACAACAGTAGCTTGACACCATAAAGAGGACTAACATAACTCTACAACAAGAAAACAAAGTTCTAAGGGTAGGGAGATTAGACTCTGGGGAAACCAGACATCATGGAGCCCTAGGCAGTCCACCTGCCAACCTAGCCAACACTTCCAAGGAGGAGTCAGGAGCAGATGTAACCTGGTCCTGGTAGAGTTCCAATGTAAGGTTATAAACATGTAGCAGATAGTAGCCATCATAGAGACCTTATCCATGTTCAGGGCCACCCCCCATACAATTACCAGAATTCAGAAAGGTTTGGAGAGCTAAAGGCCAGGCTCAAGAATGCCAGTTAGATTGGTCACAGGCAAAGGCTCTCACCTTACTGCTGTGAGCCTCGGTAGACCTTAACCGCCATACACCAACCCTCTTTCAAAGCAAGATGATAAACACTGTTGGCAGAGAACAAGGTAGAACAACCTATGAGACAAAAATCTATAGTAGGATTCCAGGACAACAGTGTTCCCACAGGGGTCCTCCTCGCCGACAGCGGCCTAGTTATGATGTCAGTGGAGAAGATTAAGAAAATCAAGACCAGACCCAAAGTCGGCCACCACCTCAATGTTAGTACTGACACAGTCACAGCCGCCCGGAAACACCCTAACCCCAAAGAGTCAAAAGCAGCTGGTCCCTGCTGAGAATTCATCTGTTCTTAGCAGCTGAGCTAGGCCAGGCCGCTACTGGCAATGATTCATCTGAGTCTTTTAACCACAAGAAATGAGTACTAGACACCCCTTTACCAGCCAAGCAAGAACTATCTAGTGTGGACCCTGTCAGCAGCACAGGGTCTTTGTTTTCTAAAGACACCTCTGGTTTTGATGATGCAGAAGTGTGTTTGTTTTTTATTGGGTGAGCCAACAAGTCCAATTAGTGTTGCCCACGGGAGCCTATTACTGGGACTAAGGAAACACACCAGGGCCTGTACCACTGGGAAAAAAGATTCTTCCTCCTCTGGCAACCACAGAGTGCTGAGAAATCCTCAGAGAGCAGCCTTCCCTTTTTGAGGAAGGGTTCGTCTCGAAATGCCTTTAAGATTTTGGAATGTCCCTGCCTAGTCAAGTGGAGATTTTTAAGAATATCATTTTTAATCTGTAATATAAACTTAGCATTTAATTTTTTTCAAAAGGAAAAAGTCCAGAAGCTGCTCACACTTATTAACTGAGGTCTTAAATAATTGTTTTTTTTTTAAAAAGCAAACAAATAAAAAACAGGAAGTCATCCAGATGAGCCCAGATTAGCCCTTGCCCAAGAGAGTCGTCTTCTCCACAGAGAGCGAACTATCACAGAACAGGGGGCAGAAATTGGAGTCACAGGCGAAGCTCCACCCTGCGCTTTAGCTGAAAGACCTTCCCCGAGACTCCTGTACCCTGCACACCAGATACTGCTGTTCCAAGACTCTTTAACTTGTCATGCCTCCTTATTTCCGCATCTCAGGGAGATCGACCCCACAGGGACTTCTGGGCCCAGCAGACCCCTTCAGCCTGACCACTCTGCATTCCTCAAAGTAAGGGATTGGGAGCCACCCAAGCCATCCCTTACCCCTCAGTCAAATGTCTGCCCAGGGCTTTCATCAGTCTTGCAGAAGATGGAGATACGTGATGAAACACGGCCTATGTGGCAGAAACCAAGAGAGGTGCCTGGAGGTGAGGGTTCGCCCTTGACCTGACGGTGCTGCAAGCACTGCACACGCCACTCACTGAGAACCCTGCTCCAGACACGTGCCTCTCGGGAATGAGGGGCAACACAAAAGCAGTATGGCAAATGCTACAGGCAGAGTTGTGAGTAGGGAAGCCTGGCATGACCATCCTAAGACAGGAAGAAGCCTCAGACTTTGCAAAGGTCAAGACTTCACTCAAGGAAAGCACAGTATTCTATACGGAGCAGGGGATGTCGTGGTAGGCTTCATAGGGACAGGGTTGATTAGGAAAGGGAGAGAGTCAGCAGCTACCTGGGGCAGAAACCTGGTGACTACATAGGTGCACACTCAGAGGAAGAGCAAGAACTTTCTCAAAAGGAGGGGAATTGCAAACAGGATGGGTAGGAGGCTGAGGTCTGTCCAACAAACCTCAGGGCCAAGTTTTGAGGCCTGGAATGGGGTGGGTAAGCTGGATAATGGTGCACACCTGTAATCCTAGCATTCAGGAGGGGGAGGCAGGAGGATCAGAAGTTCAAGGTCATTCTCGACCACATAGTGAGTTTAAGGCCAGTTTGGACTACATGAGACTGTCGCAAAACAAACAAGAGGGCGTGGTAATTTCAAATCTAGGTTTGAGCCTCCAACCCACAACTCGTTCTGCTCTGTGACTCGGTTTACTTTTTGGTTAAGCAATAGTAGCTGTCACAGATTTCGAGCTCCTTTGAGGCCTTCACAGCTTCCCAGAGAGCCAAACTGAGCAGCAGAGTAGCTCCATCCGTGGCCAGTGGGTTGGGGCCAAACACATGGGACATGCACAATAACTTGCCCCACACACACACTACACATTACACACACACACACACTACACACACACACACACTACACACTACACCCACACATTACACACACACTACACACACACACTACACACACACACACTACACACTACACACACACACTACACACACACACTACACACACACACAACCCACACACACACACACACTACACACTACACACTACACACTACACACACACCTAGGTAAACTATTTCAAAGACTACCTGGAATTCCATCTCCCATCTGATCATGTCGACTCAAGTGAAGGGTTCCTTTTCAGAGGGCCTTGGTGTCCTCACCTGTAAAATGAGAGGCTTGGTCCTCATGTTTCTCTGTCTCTTTTGAAAAGAAGCTAGTCTTCAACTGAAAAGTGTGAGAAAGATGTACCCACCAAATTACCTGCTTCAATGTTGCTGATAGATGGTCAGAAATTGCCTAAAGAGTGGTACTAAAGCATGTCCCACACATGACTAAGTAACCCTACAGTAAGCAGGAAATGGGGCCGTGGGTCAAGAAGAGTACACTGAGAACTGGGTCACTGGTTCTTTTTCTCTCTCCACTCTCTTCTTTCTTGGTGAGCCAAATCACTTAGCACCTTGGTTTCTTCAACAGTCAGTCCTGAGGAAGTGGCTGGGGGGCTTCTCTCCCACCTCACCGACAGCTGCTCTGCATCTGCAGACTGTTGGAGCACAGGCTTCAAAGAGCCAAGCACCCGTTACTGAAAATCGGGCTCATAAATTTAACCAAACAGCCTGCAAAATCCTCCTCCACTGGAAGCACCCACAACCCCCTGCTCCAAGAGGGGGCGTGGTAATTTCAAATCTAGGTTTGAGCCTCCAAGAGGAGTTCCGTGGATAGAGTGAATGACCGACTGCCTCCTCCTGTCCTACTCCTTGGACAGGTAACACTGCACTGGGCAAGTCCCATGTGAGCTGGCACCTCTGCCATCCCCGCTAGACTGTGAGCTCCTTGAGGGCAGGGACAACAAGCATCCTTCTCTTTCCCTCCAAGGAGCACGTACAATTTCAAGCAGCTGATTCACAGATGGCCCGAGAAACATGGGTGTTTTGATTGGGTGACTCTTTGGAAATGGTAGGTGCTATGTCAGGCTCACAGAACTAAAAACCAAGTCCTAAAATATCAAGAGAGATGATGGCTGTGAGCCTATCTGGTGCTGCGGAGTTTGTCACATGAATGGAAGTGGTTAGAAGCGGCCAGGTGGAGGTATCTGGAGATAGAGGACTTGGGTAAGAAGCAATCTGTGTGGGTAGGGGAATCGGGGAATCAGAACACCAAGCATATGTCAGATGAACGTAGAGCCCTGATGCTGAGGCTCTGGGTCAAAGTGTCTCTGAGAGGTCCAGGACAGAAGCAACGGCATCAGGGAGGACCGGGGAAAAGGGAAAAGTCAAACAGAGGCTGGAAATTGTGCGGGGCTCTTTAACAGTGGTTTTGGTAGAGGGGCATCAAGCAAGGTCAGAGCAAGGGCGCGTGAGAGGGCAGGACGAAGGGCAACTGTGGGGCCGAGGGCACCATACTGAAGGGAGATAGCGGAGCGGTGACTTCTCAGAAAACACAAAAAGGAAGCGCATGACCCGTGGCGACCTCTACCTAGTCATTTCTCTTTCTTTGGTAACCAGGGGACCAAGGGCTGTTTCTAAGGCTCCTTTCGATTCCTATCACTTATCTAATAGGGACAACGGGGACAGACATTCCATTAGGGAAAGTCTCCCCAAAAGAGCATATTGGAATACTCACAGCCCCTTTGGCTATGTGTCAGGTTGCAGTAGAGCATTCTGGGGCTGAAGTGTCAGTCAGACTGTCAGCATCACACTTCCGTAAACCCAAAGATGACCTCTCGGCCACTCAAGGCCCCTCTTCTGCTCAATTCATTTTGCCCAGAAGCCATAGAGAGAAAGCAGATGCTGGGCGAAGTACCTGCCTTATACGAGCTGGGTGGGGCCTACATTCAGGAAAGAAGACACAGGCGGTGCCTGAGGAAAGGGAGACCCACAGAGACACCCTGTGTTCCCTTGATCTTCAGAAATAATCTAGAGCTGAGTTTTGATACATTGGACTTGCCAATTGCTAGTCTTGAGGAAGGATCTGCTTCTTTGTCAATTAGGCAGAACACGTTGTTCATGGTTTTTGTGAGCCTTGAAGTTGCGCTGTATTGAAAGTCTTTGGCACAGTAGTGGAGCATACAGAGAGGGCAGTGCTGACTGTTACTGATCTGTGACTGCAATGTGATGGTGAGGACCATACAGAAAGGACAGCAGAGCAAGGGGAAAGTGGACATCAGTTAGGCTTCAAAGACACGGAGTCCTACCGAAACAAGACATGGCCTGTGAAGCTTCATCTGTCCGTCCATCCATCCATCCATCCATTCAACAAATGTTTTATGGGGTCTAGAATTTGCTAAGTATATCCAGAGCACTAGGGAGACTCGTAATGAGTCTTCCACATCATTTCCTGTGTGAAGTATTTGATCCAAACAACATTACTCAGCAGCGACAATTTCCCATAGAATATGGTACCTCAAGCTCAGCTTAAACCTGGGTAACTACTGACTCCCTCCTTGTCTGTGTCAGGAATTCCATAGAGAAATGTCTGCAGATGGAATTCATCTTTTTGTTCAGAGGGATTAGCCCATTTCTGGTGGCTGTTCTTGCCACAAGGATCAACTTGGCGCAAGTTGCAGGGCACTTGCTTAAACCATGTCTCCATCTAGCATATGGCAGGCAGGGAGCTCTGCGGTTGAAAGTGTCCTCAGGATCGGGATGCACTCGCCCCACAGGACAGACCTTTGGTGTGGTGAGAGTGGGGAAGAGGGCCACAGAAGAGGAGGAGGAGGGGAGGGAAATCTGAAGCTTTTTCCTACTGGCAAGAACTTCGTCTTTTGAAAATAAGATAGGAGGTGCTTAAGAAGTTTGATGGGTTTGCCGTTCAATATTCAACGCCCCATTTCCCTGATTTCTTGGCAAACTCTTGAGTGTGTGTTTTTCACTCATGGTCCTGCCTGCTCTACAAAAAAAAAAAAAAGTAGCCTATCTAAACCCCAGTCAAACCTGCAGCTAACCCTTTAAAGGGCCATCAGCAGTCAGCACACGCCTTTCTGGTGCCCTTGGCATAAGGAAACTTTGTGTTGTACTCGGTGGTGCTGTCCCCCGCCCCCTTCATTGTATAAGCTGTGGTTCTTCCTTTCCATTGGGTGAGGGACTAAGCCACACTAACCCTCTGTCAGTGGCTGGCCAAGAAGTCGGCGGGGGTACCAAGTAGTTGTCACTAGAGAACCTGGTGTGTGGTACCTGGAAAACATCAACAGACATGTTTTTAGTGTCTTGGAGGAGGGGTCATTTGGGGGACTGTCTCTTCGAACATTAGTTGTTGCCCTTGGTGTCTCCTACATGTATCTGCTCTTTCTTTCAATGTCTTTCCTACTTAAAGCAGGGACCTGAGACAAGTGGTGGTACCATCACCCAAGAAACTTGTCAGAAGCACAGCATCCCAAGTCCCTGCCTAGGGCTACTCAATCTGAATGTACATTGCAACCGGCCTGTGTGCTCCATCCTGAAATCCTGATGTGCTTACATAATTTCAAAACAGGACACCAAGGAACAGAGAGGTCACTCACCTGAGAAAGACATAAATGCCTATTCACTCAAGATTGAGTACCCACAGACAGGCTAAAGAGATCATCCCAGTCAAGCCTGGCTTAGCGAGCCAGTGGTTTAATGGGGGTGACTCAGAAGACTGCGGTTGAGGAGTTGTAAGAATATGGTTGGCTCAAGTGCAAACACATAATGGAAAAGCCCACCCAGTATAGGTGACAGATCCTGAATGCTGAGTCCCTGGAGCTCCCTGTATGATTTGCTTCAAGGATCTTCTCCCCAGCAATTGTCACTGCTTCTTAGTTCTACTGATGAACGGGGAAGATGGTACGTTTGACATGGTGAGTCCACCATTTGACCAAATAAAGAATTACCTCTCAGATTGTGTTTTCAGCTGGGGCTTGGAAGAAGCAGAATGGACCATTTCATGGGGTTTCATTTTTCAAAGCCACGAACTCCCCCACCGAATGTGAGAATGGCACACCCGCTCTCCTGTTCTCATATACTCGACGACTGTGTGTCCCGCTCCCTTCTGAAAACAATATTCTGTGGGCTAAATGTGAAGAGGGAGGCTGTGGGACTCAGGCATTTGGCATGAGACACTCCAGTCCTTCAGGACATAGGGGAAGTACTCAGTCAGTCATAACTTTGGGTCATCAATTACTGAAAGATACTCACTTGTACAAAATATCAACATCTTGTGAATTAACCTACCCTGCACAACAGGCTTGGGAAACCTAGGTTTGTTTGACTGTCTTCATGGATAAAGACACAACCAACTCCTGGACTATGTATGCCTGCATGTGTGTGCTCACATAAAGCTCGCATGCTTTCAGTTTCTCAGATGCCACCACTTTCTCCAATACATTCAAAGGAAAGCGCTTTCTCCTCACCCTCAACCCAAAGTCTGCATGGGTTATCCCTGGAAGCTCCGCTTGTTTGGGGAGGCTCCTATCAGGAGTAGTGTAAGTGGCATTTAACTTCAATCTCCCTTGAAGCGTTCCAGCCTGCATATTGTCTCTATGTGGCCTTGAAGGAAGATAAGTGATCTGGGCAAATGTTCAAGTTCTGTGCCGATTTCTCACTTCTTTCTGCTTGGAGACCACAGACACGGTCTGCACCTAAGGGCCATGACACACTTTTTTCAGTTTAGAAGAATCACTTCATGACTGTAACTGGGCTCTTCCAGGGTACTCACAACGCTGTCTCACACTTGTCCATTGACCACTGTGACCCAAACAAGTCCCTCAAGGTTGAAAGAGACATGTTACTGACATAAAGCAGGGCAGCTCGAGATTGGTGTCCGGAAGGGCTACTGCCACTGTGGGGATGTGGTGGGAATCTTTCCACTATCTCCTTCACCATGGAAGAAAACTTTTTCAGCTCAGTGGTAATTGACCCAAGTATTTCCTCCTCTGCCTTGATGATAAGCTCTAAATTCTACTCCACTGGGGTAACTGGAAGCTAGCCAATAACTCAATAAATATCGTTGAATTAATTGGGTAGATACAGCTGTCTGAACTTCCATGAATACCAGTTTGTAAAAGTGAAAATCATGTTTGTGTGTATACTAGCCACCCTTAACTGCAAGTCTAGGCATTGCTTTAGTGCAGCAAACTCAAACGTAAGAGGCTAGGAGGTGAGTCTTACAATGGTCCTGCTGAATCATTAGGAAAGTAATAGGTGGTACTTATGTAACCCATCCAGTGAGGGTGAGCCAGAAAAAGGCAGGACACCCAGATGAGTCAGAATATTACTATTCCTGGGCGACTTAACCCCAGTCACCAGCAGTGGGAGCAATGGAAGACTGGAGAAATGAGAAGAATTTATAAGGACTTTGGGAAACACCACAGAGTAAAACATTTGGTTCTCCTTTTCTCCCTTACCCCATCCCAAAAGAGAATAAAATCCCTTTTCAAAACCACAAGAAGATCCGTAGTCTGAGGCAAGATGGAAAGTGCCTTCCCTGTGGGGGCATCCAGCTCACGGCTTTCATGATGCCACCAGGGAGAAGACCAGTGTAAGAGCAGCCAGCAGTAGAAACAGTGATGGGAACCACACTGATGTTCTACACGTCAGGGTATCTCAGTGCCAGCATGTCTGTGCTTGCAGAACTGCACCAGTGGGACTGAGATTCCCCTCTAGCATTTGCCCTGTAAGAAGTGCACATCATGAGCAGTTAAGCCCATGGAGTTCAGTTTGCTCAGGTTGCAATTTTGGTTCCCTCCATAGACCATGATGCCTAGTGAGTCATAAAGCCTCGTGTGTCTGCTTCCCCCTCTGTAATATGGGAACGAGACTGCCTTGAAGGATGGTTTTGAGAAACTAAGTGAGTTGATATTGAAAAATAAGTGAGTTCACGCTGTCAAATGACTAGAATGAAACTAGATAAAGAGTCAGCATGGTGTTAAAGAGAAGCATCCGCCATAGAAATTGTTAGTATGGGTCAGGAAAATACCCAAAAGTAAAGGTGTGACGTAATCCCTTTTATGGAGTTTCTAGTCAAACCTTTTCCTCACTTTTATTTCACTGTTTGTTATTCATTTCAAGGAACTCTTTACATATTCTAGAGTAAGCCCCTTGTATCTGCATGTATATGAAATCAAAATAAACATTAAAAGATGGTCAAAAGCCATAGTCATTAGGGACATGCAAAGTAAAACCATAATGAGATAATAATGCCATATGCCCCTACTGGACATGGCTGTGATAGAAGGCAGTTGCCACCAAATGTCATGGAGGGTATGGGACCACTGCCTCTTCCTGCACTGGTGATAAGACTATAAATCGATGTAACTATTTTTGAAAAGAGTTTGGCAGATTACCTCACTGAATCCTATTTAATGGCGTACATAATGGCTGTTTGCCCAAGGAAAATGAAATCATATGTTTGTACAAAGGTTTTTACAGGAAGGTTCTCAACCGTCAAGCACTAGAAACAAAGAGAATGGGTCACAGAACTTGACATGCCAGCTGAAAGAATCTGCTGAAAGCACAGAGTTAGCCTGTGAATGCGATGCTGAGTATATTGTGCCAACACACGAGTGTGCCTGCTGTGGACTTTTACTTACTTAAAGCCCGGGAGGAAGAGTTAATTGATAGGGCTACAGATTAGAAGCGCAGTTACCAGGGCTGGAGAAGGGACTACGTGGTTAAGAGTGCTTGCTGCTCTTCCAGTGGACCTGAGTTCAGTTCCCAGCACCTTCCTCAAGTGGCTCATAACCAGCTGGAACTCTGGTTCCAGGGGATCTGTCACCCTCTCCAGGCCTCCATGAGCACCCACATACATGTGACATACTTTGGCACAGACATACATGTAATTTTAAAACAAACAAACAAAAGAAGAAAGGATGGTTACCTCTGGAAGGGCCAGAAAAGGATCATTCTATGGCAGTGGTTTTTGGTCCCCCATAGGGACGTGTTACAGCAACATCT
The DNA here is from genome assembly GCF_017639785.1 of Mesocricetus auratus. Taxonomy (NCBI): domain Eukaryota; kingdom Metazoa; phylum Chordata; class Mammalia; order Rodentia; family Cricetidae; genus Mesocricetus; species Mesocricetus auratus. Next base: position 123,777,136 of record NW_024429182.1, on the reverse strand, counting down.
CTGGAGACTTGATGCTCACACTCCTGGCATGTAAGGGCTAAAGGTAAAGGGTCAAGGGTACTGTTAACCAGCCTATAATGCACACGGCAGACCCCCACAATAAACAACAGACGTATTCCATGTATCAGTGATCAGAAGTTGTTCTGGCTTAGGATAACGGAAATGTTCTCTATCTTGTTAGTTGTATGGGTATCAAATACATTCCATAGAATTCAGCATCACTGTGAATCTTGCTGTAATTAAATTTTAAAAAGACACTATACAAAGTGACGGAAAGAGAAGGACCAAACCAGGAGCAAGGCACCCCCTTAGATGTTCTTCCTTGTCTATAGCGGCAGGTTTTTAGTGCATCCGTTTTTGATCTTCAGAGTGCCACTAGCTCTCTTATGGTTACATCTTGTATGAAATGCCTCGCCCACGGTTTTAGCATTAGTCCGTCTTCAGATCTCAAACGAGCCTCTTGTAAAAGCCTGGACTCACTATGTAGTCTGGGCTGAGCTTGAACAGGCGTCACTCTCCACGCTTTTGCTGAGTCCTACGATCCCAGGCTACAATGTGACAGTGGGATCAGATCTCAACCCTAGGTACCTTAGAGTCAGGAAGGTGATGACGCTGAAGCCTGCAAGAATGTGCCCAGCCTTACTGAACACCACTCCTGAATCTTGTAGCCCGTCTACCACTTTGTTAACTGCCTTCTTGACGATCTCCTTTTCCTTTTTTGGGGACTATATTTCATCTCTTCGGAGAAAAAACTGTCCTTACATTGCTACAGGTGACTCTGGGGCATACTGCTAATATTTTGGTTGGGAATAAACTATTTTCTACTTTTTCTTTTTCTCTCTTCCTCAATTTTCCTGGTTTGGTTTTGACAGTTAGGGATTTTGTGTGTATTCATTAGCATCATTTGCTCTTAAAACGGTGAAATTTGGTATTTTGAACAGTCATATATATCACCATGGCCTCTGAGCCTTCAGAGCTTGGCTTGCAGGCATTATGGCTCCATGCCAAGTCTGTCTCTAAATTTGGGGCAGCTAGAAAACACTCAAGAGTTTTCAGAAAGACTTTCCAGTGTCTGGGAATTTTGGAGTCCTCTCAAAGTTTGTATGTAGAAACTCAACCTCCAGAGCGACAGCAATAGGGCAGGAACTTTGGACATGATTAAGGTGAGAGTGTAGAACCCTCCCAGATGTGCTTAGACATCAAGAAAGCGGCCCAGACATCGGAGTTCCTCCTTTTTTATTGTGTGTAGAATCATACATAAATCATCTCCCCAAGGGAATGAGAATAGAACAGTCAGCAAAACTTGGTCAGCTGGCACCTTTGGATCGTGAGCTCCAAAACTATGAGAAATAAATCCCTATTATTTATAAGACACGTGGCCTAGGGTGTTTCATCACAGCATCATGAATGAACTAACAGCCTACAGTGTGGGGTATTTATTCCTTGTATTTCATAGCATGTTCATCTTCTTTACATGTGTAATGTTTGTACAAGTCCAACATTGTTTCCTTTCTTTCTTCTCATATCATGGGGGTGGGGCTTTTATCCATTGTTTGCATTTGAGATGAAGCTTATCAATGAACATAGTGATCTCTGATAGCGACATTCTGACTCAAGTCAAAAGAAAAGCAGAACATTGAATACAAAGCGTGGTATCTCTTTGTGGTTGGGAAGTGCTCTGGAACCCACAGCTACTAGAGCAAGGGGCTTCATCAAAATGCTCCAGAAATTAGTGTCCACATTTTAGATAGCATCTGGTAATCAGTCAGGCCACAGCTTCCACTCATTTTTGTGGAAAAGTCACCTTCAGTAATAACCAGCCATGTATGAGGGGTCACCTACTTCTACTGCTGACAGCAATGCATTCTCCAGGGGTTCTACACTTTGTGGCTGCTGTGCTGGGGTTGGGGGACTCCTCCAGGTGAAGGTGGGATTCAAAGGAGCTCCTCCAAGGCACCCGGGCTCATACATGAACAACGCCATTCCCTCTAAAGTATTCGGCTCCTTTTGTTCACTTTGAGGCCAGCTGTGTTGCAGATTGGGAAAGGAGGTTGTAACAAGGAAGCCGTTCCAAGTGCAGCTGAGAAACATCAGACAAGGGAGCTCAGTGGCTGGTGGGGTTGGGGGGAGTCAGCACTTCCAAATTATAAAAGCATAAGGTGAATTCAAGTAGCCTGAGGGCAGTCAGAAAGGCCCCAGGTTGGCTCTAGGAAGTAGAAGTCCATAAAAAAGAATGGTACAGATGAATTACAGGGTTCCATCTCAGAGGCAAACCCATACTGCCCACCACATGCATTCACAGACCGCCATAGGCAGGCTTCAGGCCATCTCTTGAAATCAAACAGCACCCATTGCAGCCAGACACAGGAAGAGCCAAGTCATTCACAATGGAGAGAAGAAATAAAAGCAATTAATAGTTTTTCAGATTTAATGTATGTCATCATATGCTGTTTGGTGAAATCATGGGACATAGACTGCAAGTGTAAATAAGCCAGGACTTTTGCTAAGGGATTGGTCAGTAAAGATTTAAAACCATATTGACTCAAACTAGAGTACATGCATGCATCCACTTCTGCCTGCCAAAGTATGCTTGGAAGGGAGTCTGGGTTGGCAGGACCAGTTTTTTGACCTTGCATGGTGGGTGGGGAGCTGCTTAGTGAAGCAATATCATGAAAGATGGATGTTCACACACCCATGCTTCCTCACTCTCAGCAATGATGAGTTCACAGACATTTGCTATCGGAGTGTGCAGCCGCCATCTCTCACCCACAGGTGAAAAGTGCGTTGTCAGAGACAGCAATTAAACCACCTCTCATTTTCTGTGGCGTCTGCCGCGCAGCCTGTGTCCGAGAACATGTGGAGGGTGTCAGGAATTGACAACACAGAGACTCGTTCAACGATATAAAGAAAACTTTAAGCAGGCCCCAAAAAAGGTTCAAGAAAACTTCCTAAGAAAGGCTCCCTCCAGAAAAGCTTCTGCTCTCTCCTCTATCCTGGCTGGTTCTGCTCTGACACCAGAGGTGGATGTGGGTGGGTCTGAAGGTGCAGTTAGTCTTTGGACAAGGTCGAGGTCAGGGTGGTTTCCGTGGGCAGGCCTTTTCCAGAAACTTATTGCCCCGGGCATTGTAATGTTTTTAGTAAACATGTTTTTAGTAAAACATTGTCTTACAGCTGCCTACTCCCAGGCAGAAGGGGAAATGGGTCTCTGCTCAAAGTCTGGTGTCCCCACAATTTTCTCCATTTCATTGGTGGGAGTTTCCCTTCCTGTAGCCACGAAGTCATGTCAATGGCCCATCACAATGCACATTGTTCAGATTACACTTTGTGAGCAAATCAATTGCCCTGCCAACTATGAAAACAAAAGCTGTGCTTTTTCAAATCTCCTCACCTTTGGCAATCTCAGAATGAGAGGAGTGGGCCAGCACAGGGAGACCAGATGTCCGCTGAGATTTCTCCCAGTTCCCAAGCAAGCTGTTGCCTTACATGGAGAAACCCAAGCAAGCTGCTCCCTGACCTAGAAGCAGATATCGCTCCACACCTGAAGTGCTGGTGCTATGCCCCGGTACTGGGGCAGGCTCTGTTTTAGCCCCATGTGGGAAATCACAGGGGAGAAAATATGATGGGTGTTCTCAACCACACTTCTATCCAAAAGCCCTGCATTAGCATCTCACTCTGGAGGCCCCGGGAAATTCAGGAGTTACAATCATTCTGACAAAGGTGATTAAGATCTCTTTGTAACTATCAGAAAGTCTTGCATTCTGCTGCGAGCTCTGATGGCTGTGCCTTCCAGGGTGTGCCTGAGAGTTCACGTTTCCTGGCCTTCTCCCAATAAATCACACCCTTCAGTGGGCAAACCCTCTGAAGTTACCATCATGTGCTTTATCGTACAGTTGGCACCTTTTATGTCCCAGGAACATTTATCCTTTGTTCACTGATACCAACCAATCAGGCAGAGACACAGGGATCAGCACTACTTGGGAATTTGGAAATCTTAAGAGATAAGCAGTAATCCATCTCGGTATCTGTCAGTCTAGAAATGGCCCATTCATCTACAGAAAAAAAATCATGAAAGAACTTTTAGCAGGAAACAGACAGCCTTAGGGAAAATGAGAAATTATACTTCTTCATTGCATACTATATAAAACAAACCTTGACTGCCATGTACTTACTGGTACACCAAACAGAAATGGCAGTCTGAGCATGCTTGAACTCCTTCACTAGTAGTCCATGCTTGAATTTTTTTGTAGGCTGGTGGTAAATGACCAGGGAACCACCTAGAAGGAACTCCAACCTGGGTATAAAAGCACTGAGCCCTGCCCTTAGACAAAGTGTGACTGTCATTGCCACAACCTGAGCCTTGCTAAAATTAGATGAAGGTATAAATGGCTTCAGTGTTGAGGGTTTTCTACGTAAGATAATTAGAAACACAGCGTCCAGGCAGAAGTGGTGGACAATAACATACCTGTAATCCCAGAACTTGGGAGGTGTAAATAAGAACAAGAGGGTCAGGACTTTGAGGCCAGCCTGGGCTACCTGAGACCCTACCTGAAATGACATCAGTAAAAGAAACACTATTGCCTCATGAAAAATGCCCAGACAGCCACCAACTGGAGTAGCTAGAGCCCTTGCAACAAGCTTCACCAACGGAAGCACAGAAAAGAGCTACTGAGCCAGCTTGCTTGAGCTGGACAAGGGCTAGAGCTCATCGCCCAGAGCCACCAGTGACAGATGGCTCCACACGGCTGACACAGAGGCAGGGCCTTAGGAGCCAACCTAAAGTCTCTCTGTCTTTGGAATAGCTCAAATATCCAACAAGACAAACTAGTCAATGCCCACCAAACACCCAAAGTACAAAAATAAGTGTCCTCACTCTCTGAGTCCAGTGTTTAATCTGAACCTTAATGGTGGAGGAAATAAAGGGAGTAGCAAACATTACAGACTGAGGACAGTGGGCCACTCCCCTGCTATCGGCAGAACGATTAAAAGACAGAGATGATGAAAACAAGCCCAGAGGCTCTAGGCCCAAGCATTGCTCTATGGATATACAGCATGGCGGGAGGGGGGGGTTGGGGGGGTTGGGGGGGTGACATGCGCACACACCTGCCTTGTGCTCTGCACCTTTGGTGCAGCCTCAGATTTGCTTCTGATGTGTCTCTCTGCTGTATAAAGTTAAACATTATTTGCTCAGTCTACTGAAGGCTGAAGGAGAAGTGGCCGAAACCGCAGCAACACAACACTTCCCTTGGGCGAATTTGATGCAGCCGGATTCTATAACTTGAAAGGATGCCCAGAAAGGCTTCTGGGTGACCCAGGAAGGACACAGGGCAATGCATCTTAAACTTGTTTCCTATGATTCGGGAACAGAGTACAGAGCCTGAGTGCTTCTGCCAGCAGAGTCTCCAGCACAGTACATTCCAGAAAGTTTCTCCAGATGGACGGAACATCTGTGGCTCTGGGATAGTTCATGCCTGGCCCAGCCTTTCCTCCCTGAGTGTGCCAACCAATATAATTAAAAATGCATCCAAAGGAAACCTCAGACAACTGAGCTCTCCTCGGCAACGTGGGGGGCACTCCCTGTTGGAGGGTGGTCACCCTGGTTGGTGCAAACGTTGCCCCAGGTGCTCCGCAGCTGGCTGCAAAGGCTCATGAAATCCTATCCTTTCCAGTTCCCACCATGCTGAAAAGGAACCCCGAGAGGCCAGCAGGCCTGTCCCACCTGTGGAAATTAATGGGGCCAGCTCAGCATATTGGCAGAGGATGGAAACTCACACAACAAACAACCCTGCCAAAAAAAAAAAGGAAATATTTGCCTAACAGAAGCACATTGATTAAAGTTACTCGAAGATCAAATGACTCTCCCAGTCCAGGCAATTTCATCCCAGAAGCCAGCATACTTATATATTGGCAGAGTATTGATGAAAACCTCTCGCTGCATCTCAGGTTATTAATCTCAGAAGTGTCCCATAATTTTTAGCCGACACACAGACTCTTCATTCAAAGGAGTTTTAATTCCAATGCAAACAGTAATAAGGAAATAAAATCACTGATGTATGTCTTTCCAATATCAGTCTTGGTAAGAACTCTTGATTTCTATGGTCAATTGAGGCTCTTTTAAAAAAAAGTTTTGCTTCTTCCAACAGACTTGCTTATTCAAGTCCTCCACCATTTCAAAAGAAAATAAAAAAATGGGGCCAAAGCCACTTTTGAACCACGCCACAGGCAAGTAAACCGCCAAGTAAATAGGATTCCCATGAGGGCGGCAACAAGGGAGAGGAGTCAGCAAGTCCAGGAAGAGTCCCAGGTGACACCTGAGGGGATGGGCACTGAGAGCCGGTATGAGGCCAGCCATCAGCTCATAGAGGTTCTTGACCTGCTGAAACCTGACGACTGTCCTCCTGAGTTTCCATAACAACCCTGAGAAGCATCCTCCTCGAGCTGCTGTGGGATCACTCACAGTCCAAGAAGAGTGGACCTGGGTGCACATTCATCTGCTTCTGAAGGTCAGCCCTGAGGAGATGAGAGCAGCTCAAACTCTGACCCATATCGCTGAGAGGCCCCACTAGAGAAGGAGGAGCCCAGGTACACGCCAAAGAATAGCCTGCTCATCCCATGCACCTAAACGTGTGGCAGGCCCAAGTCCCAGGGACAGCAAGCACAAGGGAAGACTCTTGAGGACCAGTTGACCATATACCTGCAATCCCATGCCTCCAGCACACAGGACTCGTGGATGGGGCCACCTGCTTTTTCCATGTTGATATCATACCTGAGACCATCCTTCCTCCTTCACAACTGGGGTGAGCCTCCACACCAAGGGAACACACAATGTCTTTGCACTTAGATATTTGTCACCCAGTGTATACATACACATGACACCCTGGTTCCAATGACAATGCATGTTCCAGGGAGGTTCCCTATGAGACAAAGGACCAGCAGCACCCCACGCCCTGTCAGAAATCATTCCTCCCAGCCGTCCACCTGCCTCTGAAGACAGTATGCTTTCCCCAAGCCCCACCCTCACACTTGAACATGCCTGGAGAGCCAAACGCACACACGGAGGATCAGCATGCAGGCTCTGTGGTTGAAGCCGGAAAGGGCTGTGTCTGCATTAGTTCATCAGGAACTGGGGGCGGGGAGCGGGGGCCGGGGAATAGATGTGGAATGCTGGAAAGGGAAGAGGGGATGCAGAGGAGGCATGAGGAAGGACCGTGCTGCATGAAGCGCTAGGCTCTCTGCTCCTGCTCTGGGTACGCCTGCCCTTATTTGTCCCATTCACACTCGGCACCAGACCTCTGCAAGAAGCTGTGTTTCAGCCTCACCGAGGGCACTTGCAAATCAGATGTCAAACTCCAACCTGAGCCAATTAAGTCTCTAGGGCAAGCACCTAGGATCTGGCTTTGCCAGATCAAGCCAGCCTTCAGGATTGCTGTACCCAAAGTACTCAGGACTACTTTCCCTCGATTGCATCAGGGAATGCCCAATCCCAAGACTCTAGACCTCTGGAACTAGGCATTAAGATGTCACCCAAGGAAAGTGGGCATTGGCTAGGCATGGTGGGGGTACACTTTTAATCCCAGCAATCCAGAGGCAGAAGCAGGTAGATTTCCAAGTCCAGCCTGGTCTACATAGCAAGTTCTGGGCCATCCAGTACTTTATAGTGAGACCCTGTTCAGATTAATTAATTAAATACTAGATGCTTTGTTCTGCATGATTTGATGGGTAAATGCAATTTTGCTTTAAGTTCTTTAAATTTGTAAGGCTTATTTCTCTCTTGAAAATATAGAATGGACTGGAGAGATGGCTCGGCTGTTAAGAGCACTCACTGCTCTTCCAGAGGACCCAGGTTCAGTTCCCAGCATCCACATGGTGACTCACAACCATTTGTAACTCCAGTTCCAGGGGACCGGACACCCTTTTCTAGCCTCTGTAGTCACAAAGCATGCACCACAGTACACAGACATACATGTAGCCAAAATATCCATACATATAAATAATTTTAAGAGGAAAAATAGGAACAAATTTCTCATCTCAGATGCACAGATTTTTCAGATATAATTTCATTCCTTTTCCACCTGGATGTAGCTTTGCTACCCCAATGCCTACTCTGGTTGCTTGATGACTCCTAGTGAGCAGCCAAGTGCCATCTCATATAGAAATTTTCATATAAATATATAGATACATACATATGAGAAATTTGGCTTGTGACAAACTGCACTCCAGTTCCTGATAATTGATTTGCAAGGTTACCATTTAAGGAGTAAATTGCTCCTGTTACCTAAGTATATCATTTCTTCTGTGAGCACTTAGATGATGGAAAACTCACTATTTTATATGCTGGCCAGGAAATGACAGCAACAATTGGAGCTTAGATTTTGGATCATTTCTGTATTTATTTTTTAATTTCATCCTAAAGGTCTCTGGTTACTGATAAATCCAAGCAGTTAAAAATAATACTATTAATAGTGTCTTTCAAGTGGCCTTTTATTCTAGGGAAGGGCGCAGTCTCTGCCCAGCCGTGTAATTAATCCTGATAATAACACCACCTGAGCTAGGCACGAGTCCAGCCCCAGGACTCCAATTTACACTGGGGGAAATGGAGAGCCTGAGGTTTGCTCACGAGTCAGTGATGGGCACAGATGAGGAGGAGGAATCTCTCAGCACCCAGTGAGAGAAAGGAGAGAGAGAGTGAGACAGAGACAAAGGTAGAGGGGGGATTGTTCCAGACATCCTGTCCCAACTCTGAAGCTTGCTATGAATGTGAGACTTTCAGGCAGACCACGCACACCCCTCTGAAGGCCACAATGTTCCAGATAAGGAGAACTGGTTGGACAGACAGACTCTCAGGAGTCTTCTCCAGTATTGAGACCTGAAGACTTCTAAGTCAGTGAGTCAAGGTACCAAGCCTCGGGAGCAGTATGATTCAGCCTTGAGGGCCAACCCTGCCAACAGGCCGCCACACAGCTGGGACCACCACTTCATCTCAGCTTCACCGATGGTAGAAATCAAAGCAGAATCCAGCTGCCCTACCACACAGCAGTTGCCGCCAATGTGGCATGGAGGCATAGGAAATGCTCATTGTGGCGCCCAAAATGGTGAAGAAGGTGAACGGCTCACCGGCAGTTTTACTCTTGTGATGGGGCATGAGACTAGCCCACAGATCTCCTCTGTTTTTCTGAATTCACTAGTTCGTGGGTGCTCAAAAGTTAACCTCTAGATTATCCAGAAATGCCCTGGATTGTTCTGAAATAACCAACCCAGCAGAACACGAAGCTGCCCATACAGGATTATGTCAGAACAGTACAGCATCCAAACACAGTCCTGTTGCCTGATCACTGCTGTCCCAAGAGCTAAGCCGCTGTGGGCTGGCTCCTGTGTCTCCAAGTGCTCCTGCTCAAGGGCTCTGCTCCTCATTGTCAAACCACAGCCTCTTTCTTTTCTCCCAATCCCTCCCGCTACTTTTCCAACCACTTCACTTGTATCCACTGCTTGATTTGGATGTAGCTTAAGCATGTCCCCTACATGCTTGTGGACTGGACATTTCATCCTCCTTGTGGCAATGTGTCGGAAACTTTACGGTAAATATATAATTACTTCCCAGCGTCCACTGCCTTCTCCAAAGAATTCCTGGTGCTCCCAGTTCTGAGGAGTGAATCAGTACCTCTGGCTTCCAGTCTCACCAGGTGGCTTCTCCCTCTCCCACATTATCCTCCTGTGTATTCTTTCCTCCAGCCTGGCTCCTGAGGCACATCAGTCCCAAATGAACATGCAGGACGCTATATTAATTATGAAGCTGTTGGCCATTTGCTATGGTTTCTTAATAGCTATCTCTGACTTAATTATTGACCCATAATTACTAATATATATTTTTATAAGGACTTATCTTTCTGAGGACACTATCCTGACCTGTCCTCTTCACCCAGGATCACATGGTGACTCTCCACTCTTGACTACATTTCCCAGACTCCTCCTCGACTCCTAGTCCCACCTATCTTGCTTTCCTATTGGCCAACAGTGCTGTTTTTACCAAACAATAAGACAACATACACACAGAAGGACTTCCCCCATCATCCTCACATAATCACAATCCCATGAGGTCTCACCAGAGTCAAGCAGATGCCAGAGCTATGCTCTTAGACATCTGGAATGGTCAGCAACATGAGCCTCTTCCTGCTTTCCTCAGAGGAGGGTATTTTGGTACAGGAACCAACAATAGACTTATGTGCTGATGCCCCACTTTCTTTGTGGTCTTTCTCTTACAACTCCTTACCTTCTGTGCCCTTTTCCTGTGAAGGACCTGAGTTTAGCACTTAAAATACTAGCCTCAGATCTACACATCAAATGTTTCATCTCAACTTCTAACCAAATCATTAAATCCTGGTACAAACTACCCCTAACAGTTCCAACACATGGATTAATTCATCCCATAGATCTGGCAAAAACCATTCCACAGAAAGCGAAAGGAGGGGTGAGCTTTCAGAGAAGGAGAAGGCATCAAAATACTAGACTTGAGAATCACTGCCTCACCAAATTGACAGAAAATGCAAAAATCCTTGCCCCCTCCCATTTACCTGGTGACTAGAACCTGTAGCAGGCTTTCTTTTGGGCCACCAACCAGTTCCCAAACCAGGACATGGAGACTTGTTATAGCTATGATTGTTTGGCCTTAGTTTAGGCTCATTTTCCTGCTAGCTCTTAAAACTTGGCTTGTTCCTCTTCATCTACATTTAGTCTCAGGGCTCTTTACCTTTCTTTGCTTCTGTATATCTTGCTTTCACTTCTTCTCCTGTCTGGGTGGCTGGTGAGACTGACTGGCTTCTGGCCCCGGGTGTGTCCCTCTCTTCCTAATTCCACCCACCTCCTCCTCTCTCAAGCCTAGATTTTTGCTCCTACCTATTCCCTCTGCCTGCCAGCCCCACCTATCCCTCTCCTGCCTAGCCATTGATGGTTCAGCTCTTTATCAGACCAATCAAGTGCCTCAGGCAGGCAAGGTGCAACAAATGCAATACATCTTTACATAGTTAAAGTAATTTCCAGAACAAGAACCTTAACCCCTATAAGATGGCCCCCTGACATTTCTTACACAGGCTAAAGAATAAAGAACTTTTTAGCTGTTGGTACTTCACCTCTAGGCAACTCTGACCCAACCTCAGACTTTCCCTGTGATTTCTCTCCTTGTCATTTGTTGAGTGGATCCCAGTGTATCTAGGGACCTCAACCCACTTTGCACCCATCCATGTCTTTGCCCCTTGGATATCTTTTAGCTTTTCTCAACGTCAATGAGCCTTAGCCTTCCATGTCTCCATCCACTTCTCTAGGTCTCCCAGAGTGCCCAGTGTGTCAGAGAACAGTCCCATCCCCGTTTTTAGCATGTATGTCTGTAAATACTGCCCAAGGTTCACTTTGACTCCCTGCATTCCCAACCCACTGGCTGTTATGTGACTGTGTTCTTCATATTGTTGGGCTCTTCCATGTCTTCTCCGCTTGATACCTGGGGAAGTATGTTTTGTCCCAAGTGTTATTTGTTACTTTTATCTCTCTTACATGCACCTCTTCACTGTCTATTATGGCAAGTCAAATGGGGCTGTTTATCATCATCATCATCATCAAGAATTCTTTTACACACGGTCCCCAGAGCCCACTACCATCAAGCCTGCCATGCTCTGGCACAAGACTAAAACGAGCATCATCTTCATATTTGCCCTAGAGTCATAGACAACTGGCATTCAAGATGACCTGGAGTCAAAGAATTTAGTTGTTCACTTTTCTTGGGAAAAAATATTCCTCATATCCCTATGGTATTGTTACAATGGATGTGGAGCTAGAAAAACTAAATAAGTTTCAACTTATCAATCACTGCCTGGATGCCCAAGCACAGTGGATTTGTCTCCAGTGACTAATGCAATACATACCACAATCTGGACGACCTAAAACAACAGAAACCCTTTGTCTCATAGTAGTTTAAAGAGAGGGCTTCCCTCACTTTGAGGCTCCGCTGGAGAGTCTGTCCCACACCATTCTTCGGGGTAGGGATAGTTCTGGTACCACAGATGTGTTTTGGTTGGTCCTTGCCTTACCTTCATGTGACCGACCACCTTGTGTTTTGTCTTCATGTGTCAACCTTGTGTCAACCTCCCTCTCCTTTCTATGTCCAGGATGGCATAACGTGGAAGCCCTTCCCGTTACCTCTGCAAAGGTGTGCCATGCCACACCCACAGTCATGAAAGCTTAAGACATTGATGTAAGGGGAACACTATTCCACTACCCAATGTAGTTCCTTTGTTTCCTATCAATTAAATGTGAATATTACTCCTAAAGATGTGTTTAGTGTAACTCTCAGCACATAGCAGTTCATAGTTTAATGTTAACTAAACCAAAGTTATAATTATCAAGTGTTACCCTGGGGTCAGAACCAAGGTGGGCCTTGGGACCATGCTTTTAAACTCAAGTCTTGAGCATTCCCAGAATCCTCTTCTGCCACCATGGGAAAGCAGCCAAGTTAATTGTGATATGCAGTGCCTACCCAAACACTGGAGAATTCAGTGCCCTGTAGGCAGCATAAAGAAATTAAGGCAGACATCAATTTAAGGACCATGGGTCCCTCAGCGATGCAATACTTGTTCAAAGCATGGTGTGCCTTCTCTTTATTTAGGTCTTCCTTAATGAAGATGATCGAGATAGACGGTTCAGAGCTTAAGAGCATCCACTACTCTTCCAGAACTCCCAGCACCTACAAGGCAGCTGGCAACAATCTGTAATTCAAGTTCCATGGGATTCGATGCCACCTTCTAGCCTCTACAGGCACCAGGCACACATGTAGTACACTAGTAGGTCTCTGATCCTTGCCTGCTCTTGGGACTCTTTTCCTCTTGTTGGGTAGTCATGTCCAACTTCAGTATGATAGTTTTTGCTTCTCCTTAGAGACAGCTAATCATAGACTGAGACTTCCAAAGCTAGGAACCAAAATGAATCTCTTGATGAGTTTTCTGACTCTGAAATTTGTTACAGCAACAGAAATCCAACTAAGACATTCTTTCTTGCCTCCATCACCTTTGAGGCCTGAATTAGAAGGTTTTCTTGTTCTTTTTTTTCCTTAAAAGAACACTTGGGTTTAATTAAGACAAATAGCAGGAAGCATTATTTTAAGCTCAAGCTTCTGCTTTGGCTCTTTGGAATGTTTCCTATAAATTCTAGCTCCAAATGTACTTGAAGACCAAACTGCTGCTTAAGAATCATCAGAAGGATCTGGGGAAATGGCTCAGTCGTTAAGGTGCTTGCCTCTCAAGCCTAGGACCTGATTTTCAATCCCCAGTGCCCACACTAAAAAGCCAGCCAGCTATGGCTGTGCTTTTCTGTAATGCCTGCACTGGGGAGATGATCCCTGAAGCCACCCTTGGCTGCTTGGTGAGTTCCAGGCTGATTGAGAAACCTTTTCTCAAATGGGGAGAGAAGCTGGAGAGTTGAATGGGTAGCTAAGAGCACGTGCTGCTCTTGCAGAGGACCCAGGTTTACTTCCCAGCAGCATACAACTCAGACCCCTCTGGTTTCAGAGACCCTGACACCTCCTTCCAGCCTTTGTAGACACTAGTCATCATGTACCTGCAGACAAAAACAGCCATACACATAACACTTTAAATGGACAGCACTTGAGGACCGCCACCCACATGTACACACACAAAAGAGTTCTCTAGAGAAACCATGCATCTTTTGCTTTGGGTTGAGTAATTGCTACTCTCCTGTATCTAGATCACACAGTCCTAGGTCCCATCAAGACCCATCTCTTGCTTGTTGGCTTAAGCCTGTGTGCCTCCTCTCACATTTCTAGCCCTTTCCCTCCCCACATAACCAACAGTACTCAGGTGTGTTTGATATGCAGATCTGTGTGAATGGTGAAAGCCCAAAACTCATATCTAGTCAGAGCCTGTGTGCATTAGGGAAACAGAGCCTTTAAAAACATAACCAAGAGCCGGGCAGCGGTGGTGGATGCCTTTAATCCCAGCACTTGGGAGGCAAAAGCAGGCAGATTTCTGTGAGTTCAAGGCCAGACTGGTCTACATACAAAGTGGGTTCCAGAACAGCCAGGGCTACACAGAGGAACCCCGTTTCAGAAAAAAAAAAGTACTATATATACATATATATATATATGTATGTATAAAGCTAGGATTAGGGAACACTGGATGAGGGTAAGCCCTAGATTTAATGACTGATATTAACCTAATAGAAAGAAAGTAATTTACCTGTAGGAGAGCAGTGGAAGTAGAGGTTGGAACAGAATGTTCTCTAAGGAAAACCAAGGACTAGAAACCACTTCAAGCTAGGAGAGAGACATCAAGCCAATTTACATCCAAAGTCTGCAGGAACCAGCCATGCCCAGACTCCAGAGCTATGAGAGAATAAATTCTTGTTGTAAACCATTCTGCTTTTGGAGTTTTCTAGTAAGAGTTCAATAATACCAAAGCCCATTGCAAAACATCAGCTTGGCAATATTATGTCCTTGGCTATACATATAAAATACTGCACCTTGAATGACTGCTGCTCCACCCTCATTTTCAGTAGCACATTCTTTGTGATGCATCCATTGTGTGTGCACATCTGGAGAGGGCTTCCAGCCACCAATCACTGCAAGAGCAGAGATCACTAATTGGCAGGGCCAAATGACTTGCCTGTGCAATGTCTTTTGTTTGTGTACTGGAAGGTAGGGTTGCTGCGCCATAACGACTGTGCCTATGTCATTGAAAAGCCTACCCTGCAGAGCTTAACAAAACAACTGTGCTTGGCCCCGCCCTCCCAACCCTTGACAGCCCCGCCCACACCTCCACTCTTTGACTTCCTGCACTCTGCCAACGCAGGAGACAAAAAGTGACATCAGTGCAGGGGGTGCAGTGCAGTAGTAAAATGTGTGCTCAGGGTGCTGAGGGTCCCGGGCTCACCGTGCTTTGCATTGCGCTGTTCCTCCCATACGTCACTGCTTTTCCTACCCGATTACGTTTGCCTTTGTTGCCTTTCTTTCCTGTGGGGACCACATCTCATCCTAGTTGAATTGGAGAGGTGACTTGCATATTCTGGGTTAACAATTCAAAAACTTTCAACGGGGGAGGGGGAGGGTGCCCTTTACATTTGTAAAATGATGATGATGATGATGACGACGACGTAGGTCTTCAAAAGGTTTTACTTTAATTGCCACGGCCCATCAACACCACGGTTGTGGAAAAGCAACCTAGAAGGGGCTTGAGGTTAGTCCAGTTGGTAGCATGCGGGAGCATCACAACACACTGGGTTTCACCCTCAGCCCTGCATGGACCGGATGCAGCAGGCATGAGCCAGCATTCCCAGCTCTAGGCTTGTGGAAGCAGGAAGGTCGGAGGCTCAAGGCCGTCCTCAGCTACACATCAGGTTCGGGGGAAGCCTGAGTTATGTGATAACCCCCTATCAGATAAATATATAAATGTGAAAATTTGAAAAGCTTACGTTGTTTTTTTAAAGACATTTGAAACTGTGTGTTGCTATAAATAGCTTTTTTTCTTTTCCCTTTTTTTTCCTATTAAATTTTGTTTTACTGGGGGGGGGATGCGGAGGGCGGATGCAAAGGGATACAGAAATGAATGAGATCAAGATATACATAATGTAAAAGGCACACAGGATAAAGAAAAAGAAGAAAGAAGACAATTTTCCAAGTCAAGAGAGAAGGCAGCTGTTTTTTTTACTTTCCCAAATCTTTTTAAATGTCCGACTTGGTGAGAGATAGTTGGATTCTTCCATTGGCTTCTGTTTTGTTTTGGATTTTTAAACAAAGTCTCATTCATTAGTCCAAGCTGGTCTCAAACTCATGACAATATCCCCACCTCAATAGTGGGTTACTGTGTGAGTGAGCTGCGACTCTATTTCTATTGCTTTCCTTTTTAGGTTTCTTTTAGATGAGTCTGCAGCCCAGGCTGGCCTTGCCCACCACACCTAGCTTGGGTGGTGCTGGAGAGTGATTGCTAAGTTCTGAGCATGCCCAGCACGCGACCCACCCACCGGGCTGTATTCCCAGTCCCCACTCATACTAATGATCTAAATCACTAACTGCAGCAAATCCCACTTCCAGAGATAACACCCAGCTTCTCTAACCAGTTTCAAGTGGACGCAATGGAGTTCCCTCCGCTTCAATCCTACAGGAGAGTAGCCCCATGTTAACCAGTTACTTCTGCCGTTCTGTCTGCCCACTCCTACTGATTTAGAAAAAAAAAAAAACAAGACTCAAGCCGGGCGCTGGTGGCACATGCCTTTAATGCCAGCACTCGGGAGACAGAAGCAGGCGGATCTCTGCGAGTTCAAGGCCAACCTGGCCTACAGAGCGAGTTCCAGTACAGCCTCCAAAACAATACAGAGAAACCCTGTCTCGAAAAACAAACAAAACAAAAAAACAAAAACAAACAAACAAAAAAAAAAAAAAAACTCAGCCGGGCGTTGGTGGCGCACGCCTTTAATCCCAGCACTTGGGAGGCAGAGGCAGGCGGATCTCTGTGAGTTCGAGGCCAGCCTGGTCTATAGAGTGAGTTCCAGGACAGCCTCCAAAGCTACAGAGAAACCCTGTCTCGAAAAAAACAAAACAACAAAAAAAAACTCTTCACTCAGCTCACATGGCTCACGAGTGAAGTTCTGCCCAATTCTACAATTTCAAGTAGAACAACTATGAGCCTGAGATTTGCTGTAATATCCCTTGTTTTTATGGCCCCAAACTCCCTGTGCGGTCCTAGATACCTCTGAACTCATTCTTTTGATTGACGTATAAGTGAGAAAAGGAAATTATTAACCTTTACCGATTATTTTTTGTTTGTTTGTATTTTGTTGTTGATTGAGAAGGGGTTTCTCTGTGTAGCCTTACCTGTCCTAGAACTCGATCTATAGACTAGGCTGTCCTTGAACTCAGAGACCTACCCTGCCTGGGATTAAAGGTGTGCTATCACATCAAGCTACAGATAACTTCGATGCCATTCTTTAGTGCTACACCAGAACTTAAATAGTAGTTTCTTTTCTTTCCCTTTTCTTTCTTTAATTTTGGGGGGTGGTTGGGGTAGTCTTGGAGTCTATCCTGGAACTACTCTGTAGACTAGGCTGGAGATCCACCTGCCTCTGCCTCCAGAGTGCTGGGATTAAAAGTGAGTACCACCACCACCCGGCAAATTTTTCTTTAATGGCTTTGTACTGTTGGATGAGCTTTTGGTGCACTGTTGGGTAAAAACCCATGCCAATCTTGGTAGGAAAGTACTGAGAAATGCTCAAACTCTCTCTGACAGACAGATATGTTTTCCAAAATTCTCGTCTTCCCGAAACATCAGTGTGAGAGGTGGCAGATGACATTGAGTGGTTCACTTCTGGTGTCATAATTGCTATAGCCTCTGTCAAAAACTAGGGGACTAGAACCCTAGCCAGACCCTGGCTGGGCAGCAGAGGGCAAGCTGAGCCCATCCTGTGTCGACCAGCTCCAAGGCAGGGGAATCAGCAGGACATGGAAGGAGACGGCCTCTGAACTGGCCTGGCTCTTCCCAATCTCAGTTACTGTCTACGCATACCATATTCCGGTAGCAGAATTCAACAATTTATTGAGCAATTGCTGTGGCCCCAGTTCTAGACGCAACCACTAAACCAGTCAGACTAGTCTCCGCTCATGTTTGTGTTCCGGTACTGAGCCTGGGGTGGGCCCCGTGGTGAAGATGTGGGACCGGAAATGAAAGAACCAGGGGGCGGGTACGTGAGGCAGGGGCTCTGGGGAGGGCGTGGTGGGGTGGGGGCTGGTAACCTCACTTTGGGTGTCCCCAAAACTACTGGCTCCTGCACTCTCTCAGTATATTCTACTCCTACAGTTTAAAGTATTATTCAGTAACAGTCACACTGCCTAGATATAAGACATTTCAGATGATTTACAGAGAATTATTGTGATTAAAATGTTAAAAAAAATCCTACACATCTGCCTCAAGGGTCCTATGATTGAAAATCCTGAATGAGTCATAAAATCTTTGATACCTTTGATACGGCAGGGCAGGGCCAGATTTAAGATGTGAGAAATTTTAAATAACTCTCCCCACCCAGGCCCATCCCCCATCCCCCCACTCCTCCCAACACACACACACACACACACACACACACACACACACACACACACACACACATACATACATTCACCTCTGCATTTAAGGCTCCATTCTTTCGAAGGTCTTCTAAAGAATTTTGGTCTCCTAAGAGGGCATCATAAAATGCAAATAACCCGGCGGGAGGCCACACCTGATGCCCATTGACACTGGAGTTAACAATTAGCTCTTAGCAGCGGCTTCCAGGCTACAGAGACGAGCTCAAGCACCAACTGGCTCATGCAGCTAACCGGCCCTAACAAACGAATTATCTTCCAGGATGGGACCTTTGAAGAGTCAAGGAGAGACTCAAATGCTAGGCTTCCAAAACCTGTACCTCTAGCTGCTATCAAAGACCTCTAAGTGTGGCTCCTGACCTGAAAGGCTTCCCTGAAAAGCCAGACTTCAAGATGTCCTAAGCCTACCTCAAGGCCCTCTACCGCCGAGTCAGCAAGCTCACATACTTCAACCGCCTTATGCCCTACCCTTCTGTCTTCCCCCTGGGCTCCCTCCCATCCTGGCACCACAATTTAATGCCCCCTGTAGTTACTTTTTATAAGTATGACTGTTAGATTTCGAACGCAGGACAAATGGCTGAGGTGCCTATTTAACATATCAGAGCAGTCCTAGCTGCCAGATTCTCCCAGCATCCCTGGGTTCCTACCTGTTACAGGGTGTGAATCCAAGCATACCCGGCCCCCTACCCTGAACTCTCCAGCCCTGGGGCTGGGCTGCCCTTCCCCCAGAGGCGCTTCCCTATGTAATGCAGACATTTGGGTTGCCTTCCCCCTCTTGTACCTTTGACCTTTGCTGCTCCAGTTCTCCCTCTCTCTCTCCTCCTTTCCTCTCCCATCTCCTCACATGGACCAGGTCAGCCTTGTCATGGCCACTCTGGACTCTCCCAGAATTCCCTGCCTCTGGTTATGCTCTCCCTTTTATCTACAATAAACTTTCTCCTCCATCATACATACCTAAGAGCAGTCATGTCCTTTTCTTTTTATTTCTTTTTTTTTCTTTCATATGGTCCATATCTCCCAAGACAGAAGATTCAGAACACCTAGAAAGCAAGGAGGAATGTTGAGTGTGCCAGGAGCAGACTGAAGGGTCCCACCGCTGCATGCTTCTGGATCAAGACTGCTGTCTCCCTAATCCAGGTCCTCCAAATCCTCATGCCTGCTCTAAGAGGGGGACATGGAGGACTAACTAACTGATGGAAGATACCCTAAGGACCCTAAAGTCCTCCTAAGGGCCAGGCCTCCAGCTGTCATGACCCACTGGAAAACCCTCTATTTCAGAATTGTCACGTAGCCTCCCTCTGGGTTTATATCTGCAATGGCAACTTATATGCAAAACTGAAGATTCACAGGCAGTAAACAGTATTGTGTTTACAAAAGCATAAACCAATACCTGTGAGCTAGCACTTGGCATTGCAGCTGTGACCCTGACCCTTGACATCTGCCAACTGTCACCTTTGAAAACAAAGGCCACCCAGATAGAGCCCTATGGCTTCAGGTCCACACTTTTTATAAGTGAAACACATTTGGTCTAGTCATAAGTCATGGGTGTTCCACTCTGGAATTCAACCAAATGTTTCAATAAATCTCTGCCAACACCCACTAGCCGCCTAGTCTAGGAGGAGGCTTCAGGAAAATGTCTATAGCGATGCCTGTTGTCTCTAGTTGGTTGGCTAAGGACCTACTTTCTTCTCTCTGCCTGCCCTGCCCTCTCCACCAGCCTTCAGCCTCCTTGTTAGGATTTGCATGCAGATCAGTCCTTTCTGTTTCATTACAAGAATTCCCATACTGAGCCTGTTTTTCCAGGAACCAGGAGCAACAGCTCCAAATTTCCACATCTTTTTAGGAGAAGTCTGTTCCCTTACATTAAGTTCATGACATTATGTGTTACAAGTAAAGGCTCATCTGAGAGGCTGCTAAGGAACATGGCTGGCTGCCTTCCCCCACACATTTTTGAGGAAGGGGTCCCAGCCCCAGACCTCTGAGTAAGCCCTAATAATCAAAACCAAGCTTCACTATTCAACATACCTACATATTCCCAACACCGTAATTGGTTCAAAAATGAACAGGGGACCTAAATTTGTCCAGTCACGGGGAAGTCTAGATTCAGGTTCTGTGGTTAAGAGAGAGAAGGAATCCCCTTCTCTGGCTGAGCATGCATTCCCTTCCCCCTTATGCTGCACACACACACACACACACACACACACACACACACACACACACACACACACAGACCACAGGGGAAGCTGTTCTTGGCATGCAGGTGGAGAGTGGGGAGGGCAAGCTCAGGCTCCTGAAATCTGCAGAGCCTCTGGATCAAGAACTGCCACGCATTGGCACTGATGCTGGTCTCTACCATGACACGTCAGCTCTGAAGCTAGTCAGCTTTGGGTTTTCTGTATCTTACTGTCCGAAACATCTTATTACAGAGTATCACAGCTTCAGAAAGGCCCTTGGGTCGTTTTAGGTGACATCTAAGAAGGGCCACAACTCCTCAGGTTCCAAACTGGTTTCTGAGTAGCTGAGTCCTCAGGAGTGTCTCTAACAGCCCTGCCAAGACTCTGCCCGAAGAAGTTGGTACCTCGGTACCTCGTTCTTGGCTGGCAGCTGTATGGAACCGAAGGCCTCCCTGCTTCTCAAACTGTTTCGGTTACTAATAGAGCAAGCTAAGGATGCTCTAGCATTTCAACCTCCGAGTTTATCCCTCTGGTGTGGCTTCTGTAGGATGCCACAGCTCATCCATCCCAGGGAACAGAAGTACAATTCCTCTCTTCTCCCTTCCCCCACTCCTAATCCTCAGTAACTCCCTCTCATCCCCCTGCCCTTATGTGGCCCTCCACCCCGTGGACCTTCAAAGGGTTAAATGCGGTAGAAGTGGCTTTTAAGAACAGCTGGAAACAAAGTGCTGCCCCAGGCTGGCAGCAGCCAATAAAGGTCAGGAGGTTAAGGGAATTATTTTCCATGGGAATAATTTTCTAAGGGAAATGGTAAAGTTATTTAAACTGCCAGGTGGGACACATAAAGGACAATCTTTCCAGGCTCTCCAGAAATGGATGCTGTTTGACCTCACAGATTTTTTTTTTGGTCTCTGACTTACATAATGAACTCTAAACCTTAGTAACATTAAGTGACTGTTTATATCTAATTGTGTGTGTGTGTGTGTGTGTGTGTGTGTGTGTGTAAGAGAAGAGAGAGACTTTGCTGGAGGACTTCCAGGGAATCACCAAGCCATATTAAAAAAAAAAAGGATCACCTGTTCAGAAATAAAATGGTGAAATAGTGGCTGGAAAAAAGACTATAATATGTTCCTGCTCTTTGACCTAGTAATCCCACTCTTGGGACTGCAGCCCAGAGAAATACATCCAACAAGGGACGTTAGCTTTATGTGCAAAGATGTTCACTACAACATTATTTATGATTAAAAAAAAAGAAAAAAACTAATGGTTCAAGGAAAGGGGATGGGTTAGTAAATTATTGCACATCAGTGAGAGAATATCATGGACCGTTAAAGCTGCAAAGAACAGCATGGAAACTGTCAACTTAAAAAAAGCAGACATAAAACAATATGCTGGGTGGCGGTAACCAGGTAACTCGGCATGTTTGGTAAATAGAGATCCGAGTGTGTGGTGTTAAGGCAATGGAGTCTTGGGACTTCTTCCCCTTTTGCTCAGTTTTATGTAAAGCTTATTTCTTTTCTGTGATTAAAAAAAAGTTGCATTGGGGGAAATAAAATGCTCACAAATTGTAGAGAGAATTGTGTGCTTCTGAGAATGTCCAAAAAACAAAAAGCAAAAAAAACAAAAAACAAAAAACAAAAGCAAAACTAAAAAACCCACCATACTCTTTAACTTTCAATGAATAAACTGTATGGCAGGTGAATTATATCTCAATAAAGCTATTACAAAATATGTTTTTAAAAAGTTGAGCCACTTTCAACAAAGAGGAAAAAAAGATCTTTGTTTCCCATTTAAGGAGCAATGCTAATCAGCAGCTAGATCAGCTGGGTTTTTAAATAAATTCTCAACACAATTTATTAAGCTGCTGACAATTACCACCCTAGGCCCTGTTTAGTAGTAACCAGAACACACCCAGTGGTCTTAAAGGGACAGGAGCTTCCCTAATACCTCTGAAATACGTTATCAGTGGGAGGAGGAAAGCTCCAATAGCAGAGGGTGGAGTCCAAATCTTAACTAAATCAAGGAACATTAATCACCTGGCTGGGTGGACTCCCTTGCTCCATTCAGAGAGGCCAGGATTAGCTCTTTTTCTGTGGGATGTCCTGAGCTCTTGAGTGCCAGAGGCTGGTGGGCCAGGCTGACAGACTCTCAGAGGCTCATAGCCCTGAGTGCTCAGCACTGAAAACTTGCCGCTCCCAGGGTCTGGAAGCCAAAGGCTAATAGGTCTAGGTGCTTGGGTTAGAGGATGGATGCTCTGGCAATGGTCATCCTTGACTCTTAGCTACAGCAGCTGTATTTGTTAATTTTACAGCACAAAAGCCTCTGGTGTCAGGACTCCCAGTTCTATCGGGGAAGGGAGGGTGGATGGATGTATGCATGCTAGTGTTACAGCTCTTAGGCTCTGGATGTTGGGACCCTTGGTCCATTAGGACTTGTCGGTCTCCTAGAACATTCCATCAACATTCCTTTGCCGTCAGTCTTCAAATGGCCCACCTTTAGCTGTCTTGGCTCTCTGCCTTCTCTTGCCTTCTCTAGATTTCCGCCATCAACCATCGCTGGTGTCTCTCCTCTCTGCTATCTCTGTACCTGGTCTCTTGCCCTTGACACCACTGAGGCAATGGCCCCTATTTATTGCCTCTGCTGCTGGCTTCTCCTCTTTGGGTTACCAGCTCAGCCCACCCATGATAAACGGCAGGAGTACTCAAAGAAAAACCATTAGGGAGAAATCTTTCATTGGACATAAGAATGCCACACCAGAGGGTAGCATAAGGGATGTCTCCTAGGTGACTCAAAAGTGTGTTACATAGCCAGAGGTGGGTCATGGCATGAATATAGAGTTTGTAATTAGCACTAATCATACCTCTACTTCCAATCATTAATAGAAAGCATTACACAAACACAAACCACAAACTTTTTTTTTCCTTTATCAAGTGTCCCTCTGCTTTTCTGGAGAAATAGCTACAAGGTGAGCAGAGTTATCTACAATTCCCTGAAGCTTCTGAAAGCTGAGACAGAACAAGCTACCTGAAACGGTGTAGCAGGAGTAGAGCCCAATACATGTTTTGTAACAGCTTTATTAAGACTAACCTGAAAGATCTGGGCTTGAATACTGTCTCCACTATTCCAGCACTGGTAATTACTTAGTTTACCTGAAGTGTGCCTTCCTGCTCTGAAAAACTGGGCTTCCAAGGCCCAGCTGACACTGAAGAGAAGATTGAAACAAAATAAAAAGTACGTAACTATTCCCCAGCAGACCACAGTGTTCAGACCCGTAGTGTTCAGACCCCAGTGGAAAGGTAATCGTGTTGACATCTCTACTACTAACCAGATGCTCCATCGTCTTCCTTGCTATCTTGCTTCTGCTCCCAGCTCCTCACACCCTCTGATTTCTTCTTCATTTTTTCCAAACCAAGTCCCAGGACCTTAGCCTCACAATGTCAGTCAGCACCAGCTCGACCCACAGCATATGGTCCAGCACACACTCCCCATGATCTCACACAGCTGGATTGTTATTTTTGCAGACTGGTGGTATTAAGAAGCATAAACCAGGATTTTTTTTTCTTCACTGTCACACTGGGTATTCTAGGGCCTGCAGTGCAGATGGAGCATTCCTGGGATTTTTATGGTGCAACATGTGGGCTCCGAGATCTTCTTTCTGAGACCAGAGGGGAGAGGTGTTTGGGGGAGATCCTGCTCTGTTCTCTGTTTCTCTTGTGTGCCAACAAGCAGCCCATTACACTATAAACAGTCCCAGACTGAGCAACACCTACCCCACTAGGCTCCTGACGGGTGTCCCCCCCCCCCTTCTGAAACCCAGGCATAATGTGCAAGGCAGAGAGCAGAGCTTCAGGCCTTTCAGAGGACAAGCATGCTATCCCCTAACTGGCACTGAGGCCAAAAAAGAAAAAAATTCACAATGGCTGAATGTGTGGCTAAAATTGTCTGCAATAAATCACCAGTCTACAATCAAACATATCCATGGGTTTTGTTCTATAACATGTGAGTAACTAAATAACATTTTATATAGTGTTTTCAAAGATGAGAAAGGAGAGAGGCGGGGTGGGGGAGTGGAGGGGAAGGGAAGGGATGACAGGAAAGGAAAGGACAGGCATTTTATTCTAACACAAAGGTGAACAGACTTGCTCCTTCATTCCCTCCCTCCTCCCCCCACCTGCCTCCTCCCTCTCCTCCTCTCTTCCATTTGTGACTTCCATTGCTCAGTGATTTCCTTTTGTCCTTCTTTCTCTCAGTCACCACCTTTCTTCTTCTCCCCGCTGATGCCCTAAGCTTGGTTCTCACATGCTGCATCTCACTGCCTCCCTTTCCCTATGCTGTCCCCACCCCCACCCCCACCCTCGTCCCTGATTCCCACTGGCTCTGCCATGCCTGACCAAGAAGGAACAAGGTTGCTGGTAATCTGCGTGGGGAGAAGCGGCCACTGTGCCCTCCCTCATACATGTCAGTTCAAGGCCAAGGTCTGAAATGCACTCCCCTCCCTCCCTCCACATACTGTGGTGACACCACGTGTATGCCAGGAATGCACCCCACCAGGGCAGGCCCCGCATGGAACACAGGGCTGCCTCTCCCCGCTTTGCTCTCTCCCTCACTCAGACCACACAGCGAAGAACTTCAAAAGCAGTAGAAGGGCTTGCTCCCACCCTGCAAGTCTGAGGCCTCAAAGCTAAGAGAGGAGAATGTTCACAGCTCCCCTCAGCATTTCAAAAATGCTAATACAAGCCATACACTGGCCCATAACGGGGCTACCTAGGCAAGCTTAGCTGTCACAGTGCTAGGCTTCAGCCTGCTGCAGTAGTAGCACAATCTCATAGAACTGGAAAATGCACAAAGATCAGACCCCTGAAGGGAACAAATACATCAGTCATTAAATTTAAAAGTTAAAAAAAATTCCTTAGCAAACAAGCATGTCAAGTGGGCAAAAGTCTCTGAATCCTTGAGCAGTGGGCAAAGAATCCTGCATGAAATGCTCTTTAATCAGGAAATAGAGTCTTAGGCTCCAATCTCATCCCTAAAGGAAGACACCTTGACAGGTGACTGCCAAGATGCAAGTGACCTTGAGGCAACATGAAATCCTCCATGACTTCCTAATAAACAATGTTGTGAATGTTGTGGACCCTTCATGGCTTCCTGTCCAAAGCCCTGGGAAGTAGAATAGTGCTGTAATGAACTTAGGTCCCCAGATTCCACAGGTCCAGGGAGACGCTGAGAATGCCCTCAAGCACTGAGGTTTTCTCTCCAAGAAGTATTGAGAAGGTAAAAAGTTCACTGGCCACAGTACAGAGAGGTGGAATCCATGGGAAGTAATTAAAATTAGCTAAGGGTAGAGCTGTAGTGATTGCTAAGCAAGAGAAACACACACACACACACACACACACACACACACATAGACACAGACACTCACACACACACACACACACATGTTCTCCTTTTCTTGCTCTGTCCCATCTTACACCTTACCATCACCAAATGAGTCCTCTAGACTTCATAAGTTCAAAACTATATGCTAAAATAAACCTCTTGTCTTTCTAAAACAGTCTGCCGGGAGTAGATAATTATAGTAAAACAGGGGGTGGGGAGGATGGATCCATGTATAAACAGCTCCAAAATGGTAATACAGAAAGAAAACGGATTCAACATGTAGGTTCAGACTGCGGAGGACAGCATCTCCAGAACATCGCTAGGCCTCTAGAATTGCCTTTCTTCTCAGCTGCACAGCTTTGCCATCTTCTAAAAGCACTCCTCAGATAGCCCCTCCTCCAAGAGTTCCAGATCAAAGACATCCACAGCAAGCCATCCTCTTGTAGTGATGGCTTTCTAAGACCACGGAGGTTCTACGTGTAAACTGTGCCTGCGACAGTAATGGCAGGCCACGTGTAGTTGTCATTTTCTACTCGGACCTGGTATGTCAGAGCCCCCAACCCTGCTATTTTAGGGAGACCCAGGAAGACATCCTTCTCCTCCTCTCCAAAACAAATGGACAGGAAAAGCACGAGGTAGCTCATCCTTAACCTCATCAGCCAGGTACAAAGGTAGGCCACTGCTGCCCAACAGTTTGCCTCTATGACTCTTGCTTTGCAATAATGACCACAGATGAGACACTCCTGCTAAAACTATTGCTTACTGTCTCACCACAGGGTGATGTCCCACTAAGGACCACCAAGCCTACTGGCCATCACTTCCACCATCCCTGTGGGATGGTACCGTCATCTAACTGGCAAATAATTATAAGAAAGGTCCATCTCCCACTTTTGTACCAAATGCTATTGCTAGCCCAGTCAAGCAATGAAACCATGCTACCAATCTCACCAAAGCATTTTATGCAATGACTTCAGGGTCTACTCATGGCCCGGTTTCCATAAGACCCAGACATAGGTCCCTGGAGACTATGGAGATAGGCATGCACAAATAAGAATCGAATCATCAGGCCAGACAGTATATGCTAGCTTCCTAAAATGTGTGAAGTAGAACAAAACACTCTGTCCTCTGAAGTTTCTGAAAGAGTGTGTTAAAACCGGCAAGTGATAACCCTCAGGTGAATCTGTTTGTGCCCAGACACCATTGCCTAAAGGTGTGTGTGTGTGTGTGTGTTTATATATGAGTGTATATATGTCTGTGTATCTGTGCAGAAGAGGATGTCTGTAGCTCTGTGTCTGTGTGTTCTCTCTCTATTCCCTGCAGTATGAGGAAGGCATGGCAAGAGTTTGCACAAGCCAAGGCTGAATCCTAGTGTATGCTGTAGATTTGAATTTTGTCAGAGAGAAATCATCAGAGGAAATGTGTTATTAGAAGCAGAGGTATAGGAAGAAGGAAGGGTTAATCAAGTTCGGCTGAATGAAGAGCAGATGACTTATCCTGTTCATTTCGCCACAAATCAGAGAAAATATTAGCACACAGTAGAAGAAACAGTGCAGACAACCAATCAGAAACGTGTTATAGTTGAGTTGTGTTCCCCTGGGAGTCGTGGATTTGAGCCCTGCTCCCCACAGGTGGCTATACTGGAGACAGAGCATTAAAAAAATAATAATTTAGGACCAGGCAGTGTGGTGCACACCTTTAATCCCAGCACTGGGGAGGCAGAAGGAGGAGGATCTCTGTGAGGTCAAGGCCAGCGTGGTCTACAGAGTGAGTTCCAGGACAGCCAGGGCTACACGGAGAAGCCGTGTCTGGGAAAAAATTAGGTTAAATTAGGGCATTCCTGTGGGACTATAGCGAAATGGGACTGTGTCCCCAAGAAGGAGTATGAGGCATGGAGGGATACATGTGTGCCCAGAGGAAAGGCTGCACCAGACGGTCAAGAAGGCGGCCATTGCTAAGCTAAGCCAGAGAAGACCACCTCAGAAGCACAAGTCCCTACACCTTGATCTTGGACTCTCACCTTCCAGTACTGTGAGCAAACAGGTGACTGAAGGGCCCTTCTGGATAACTGACCTAGTGTCGCTACGCTACCACTCCTGCTCCTGCTCAGAACTCTGGGGCTGCCACCCACCACTTTGTCTAACTTGTGTCAGTGGCAAAACACTAAAACACTGAGAGAGCTGACACAGAGCCCAAATGTCCATCCTGGGGCACAGATCCTGTACCCCCAGAAGCCAGTGCTAGCCACACCTGCCTTTGGCCCTTTGTGCTAAAATGTACGGGCATTGAGAGTTCATTGGTTAAGGGTGTTCCTAGAAAGACAAACTCAGCAGTTCCTCCTGCGGGCCAGCTCAGAGTTCCCAGGCTCACACCTGTCATCACACTGTTCAGCTCCCTAATCCAACTCCCTTGGGTAGACACCAGGCAGCAGGTGAGCTTTGTTCTGGAGTTGAGATAAACAGTGAGTTGCTCACTTATTTCTGACCAGCCTGAGAGTTCACTTTCTACACTCAGCCATAGAGAAACCACAATGGTGAGCAGACATCACTGTTCCTCTAGGCAAACCACAAACATAAAGGACTTGGCAGCCATTGATATTTCTGTCCTCCGAGGTCATGAAACCCATTTCCCCTCAATACTAAGGAATAGCTGCATATTATTTTAGAGACAAATTGCTAAATTGCTTCTGTTCTTGGTGCTTCTTTTAGGTTAAGAATGTTACCCCATCCTACAGGCTTCATTTAGGTTAGAGCCCTGTACAATGCAATATGCCAGCAAACTCTTAGTATAGATTTTCAAATACAAGACACCTCACCACCCATGATGGTTACCATTGTCTACTTGAAGGGGCCTGGAATCACCTAGGCATATCTGTGAAGGCGCGTATAGACAGAGTTAACTGAAGAGAGAAGACTCACCCTAAATATGGCCAGCACCATAAAAGGGTGGAAATCCAGGCCTCAAAAACATGAAAATAAGAGAGGAAGTGGGGGTAGGGTGGTGGCTCAGTGAGTAAGGGGACCTGTTGCCCAAGCACAAGGACCTGAGTTCAGATCCCCATCCCTCAGCACCCACATAAAAAGCCGAGCATGGCCGCATGCACACCTGTAACCCCGGCACTTGGGGCCAAGGAGAAAAGAGACTGTCAGGTAGGGCTTGCTCCTCGCCAACCTGGATGGAAAACAGCAAGCTCTGGGGCCAATGACAGACCCTGTCTCAAGGGAATAAGACAGAGAATAGCAGAAAATGACAGCTGCCATCCTCCTCTGGACTCTGTGGCCCTCGCACAGGTTCAAGTACTCACGTACAAAGTTTACATACATACACAGACACACACAATTTTTTTTAAATATTTTAAAGAACATGAGCTGAGCACCTGAGCACCAGCGTTCATCTCTCTCTGCTTCCTGACCTCAGACACACGTGAGTGGCCACCTCAAACTCCTGCTACCAGGGCTTACCTGCAAACCTTTTGCCACCTTGTGGCTTTGCTGGAAAGCCCAGTTCTACCTGCCTCAGAAACCGTTCTCAGTATGTGGTTCCTGTATTAACCCAAGATGCTGGCCTGCTGTCTTTATAGATATAGATTTCAGTCTCGCGTGAGCTCCTGGGAACCACGTTCCAATGTTGTGATGACGAAACTACCTTTCAATCAGTTTCACACGCCTCAGATCACCACACCCGGGGACCAAGCTTCTAAAGAAGCACATGAGCTTGTGCTGGAATGTACTCAAGCCTTTGCACTTAGCCCTGGGCAGGGTGAAGGGAGAGTGGGGAGGGACAAAGAAAAGAGAAAGAAGCCATAAAATGAAGAGAGAACAAGAGAAGAGGAGGAGACAGGGAAGAGGGTACAGGAATCATACAAACCTGACAGAAACCCCCAAAGAGAACTGAGAAAGGCACCCACAACAAGGGCATCTCCAGTGATACGCATCACAGAAGCCACTGTCAAAGGGTGGGTTCTTTTAAAAATTGTCTTCACTAGGTGCTCAGAGTAAAAGGAAACCTAGAGCAAAATGTCTGAGGAGACTCGCTTGGAGAGGGTTAGAACAAGGCAAACTCCCAGACCTCGACTCCAAATAGGTCTGACAGACTAGAAGTAGATAAGCCACTCACCTGCTGCCATGGTGAAAAGAGGAACAAGGGTTAGGAATTCACCTCACGATAGGGTCAGCCTCCCAAGAATACAGGGACTCCACCTCAGCTAGCACAGCCTGAATTTTCCAGGCAAAAAGCTCAGGTTAGAAATGTCTTTAATTAGAGAAACTGCTTTCTGTTCCTGGGGAGAGTATAGCTCCAGGGGAGAACCCGCTCATAGTGCTTTGGTCAATGGACATGTTGTCAAACCACCTTCTTTATATTTACGTGTGTGCCCACAGATTTATGCTGCTCTGTCAGGTGGTCAGAAAAGCTTCCTTTGGTAATGGGCATAGGTTAATGCACAGACTCACAATTCAAAGTGCTCAGAACAAATGATGTGTGTGTTTGGGGAGAGACAGTTCATTTATGTCATCTCTCCCTGCCCAAGGCTCAAGGCACACATCATGGAGGAGTCAGCAAAAAAACAAAACAAACAAAAAAAAAACCAAACAAACAATGTAGGACCACGGGGCGAGGAGCTGTGAAATGGTGACCCCTACACGTGACCATGCGCTGATGGCACACAGATGAATATGCAGCAGCTGTGCCTGCTTGTAGACAGCCTGCAAAAGCTAGTCCAGCATGGGTGGCAGAGGAGTTCCGGGGCCCTACTCCTAACTGAAGAGCTGTATGTAGGCAGTTGGTGGCTGCTGAGGGAGGGAAAGCCACTTTTGTTGGGAATGTAGCCATTGGTAAGTTACCTCTTCCCACTGGATGACCCTACACCCACGTGCGTGTGGTCAACACTAATGGGACTCAGAGTTGTTACTAATAAATTTTAAAAGACGTGAAGTCAGATGGGAAACAGATTGGTGGTCCCTGGAGGGGGGATTGAAGGGAGGCGGTGGGGGAGTATACCTCTTTAAATTTTTCAAAAAAAAAATAAGTAATTTTAAAAAGTTTTTCCCTTACACGGTGCTCACATATGCTTCTGAAACTGAGTGCAACCAATTTAGAAAACAAGAATGAAAGCAAGAAGTTAAGAATGTGTATCCCAGGCAGCCAAGAGTGGGATGGAGTAGTTGATACAATTGGAAACTCAAACTACAGCTGCCACAACTCTAAGAGTCTTAGAATTCTTTGTTAAGATGCCCAGTACCTAGTTGACCAAAAATCCAACCTGCCCACCAGAAGTCAGTTGTTCACATTTTTAATTAGCAGCTTTGACAGTGATACAGCCAAGAGTGACCTAAGAAATGAACGTCCCAGAGCAGACTGGTCTGTGGGTGTTGCCTGTGGGAGCTTCTCAAGCCCACGGTGGGTAGTAGCACCAGTCCCTGGGAAAGTGGGCCTGGCCTGTATAAGAAAGCTAGCTAAGCATTGCCCTGTGAGCAAACCAGTAACCAACATTCCTCCAGGGCTGCTGCCTCAAGTTTATACCCTGCCTTCCCTCAAAGATAGACAGAAATGCAAGCCACATAAACCCTTTCTAAGGTGCTTATAATCAGAGTGTTTTATCACAGCAACAGAAAAGAAACTAAACAGAAGGCTTCCGTAGTCATCCCTAGTCCACGGATGGACTTTGGGAGCCCACTCCACATAGAGGGATGCTCTCTCAGTCTAGACACAGGGGGATGGGTGTAAGCCCTGCTCCAAATGATATGACAGACTTTGAAGATTCCCCATGGAAGGCCTCACCCTCCCTGGGGAGCAGAAAGGGGATGGGATAGGGGGTCAGTGGAGGGCAGGGGAGGAGGGGAGAGAGAGGGAACTGGGATTGACATGTAAGACAAGCTTGTTTCTAAAATTTTAAAAAGGGAGGGAAAAAAAGACCAAAAATAAAAACAAAAAACAAACAAACAAAAAACCGGAAGGCTTCCCAACTAGAAAATCACATCCCCCAGGAAGTCCCCCTCCCTTGGCTAAGCAGTCGGAAAGTCGAAGAGCTGCTATTTCTCCCCACTTCTTACTAGTCAAAGGCCCTGTTTTACTTGAGAAAGGGAGACAGAGGTCCAATGTGTGCTCATAGGTGCTACAGAAGCCCTTTCTCAACCAGTAAGGGTAGCAGAGGCTCTGGTTCCAGATGAATGGTCTCTTCAGAGTCCAAGCAGGTCACCCAGTCTTTAAATCCTTCCAGAAATCTTTGCATATGCTAATTTGACTACCTCGTGGGTATTTGCTTACAGCCAAGCCTTGCTGCCTTTTCTATGTAGTCTTTTGGTCACTTGAAGAAGACATTCCCCAGCCCCCACTCACAAACCTTCCTCTCCGTTGCTAATCCACAACTGAGGTGGCCAGGGACACCTCGAAGGGTGCTGGCCCCGCTGGAAGAGAGGCTTGTCAATTAAGCAGGAGGAAGACACCATGAGAGGGTTCATGCTGCACCGTCAGCTCCTGCCATGAAAATGAGTGATGGCAAACGGAGAGGAGCTCCTGGATGAGTCTCAGGACAGAATAAAAGCCCGGACTGAAATACGCATCCGGGAGTACACAGCAACGAGAGAGCACAGGATGGATGGCTCCCTCCGAGGCACTCCCTTCCCTGGAGGACAGTGCGGCCAGCGACGTGAAGGGAGTGACATGACTACCACTCTTAGGACTGCCACTCTAAGGACAGATGCCAGCAGAAGCCTTCTACCGGGAAGGTCAATGCACAGACAGCCCATCCTAGTTCCCAAAAGGATAGGGGATGACAGGGTGACTGCCCTTGCCATCAGACTGACATGGAACTTCACCCAAATGCACGGAGATGCAGTAGGATACATTTAAGAGCAAGAAGCCACTGTGCTGCAGGGAGCTGCCAGCAAATCTAACCAGGCAGGTAGGGCACAAGCTAGGCAGGGGACCAGCGTCTATGTAACATCTGTTCTGCATGGGACTCAGCAACTCCAAATCCGCTTTTCAACATCTGTGGTGGATAACGCACCTCCCCTCCCCTTTACAAATGAGGATGGTGAGGATAAAGGAAATGCATCTAAAAACTGGAGATTATAAAGACACATCTGTCTAAATCTAGAGAGCAGTCTAGCACCCTGCTCCAAAAGAAGTAGTATTGTCCATCCTCAAATGTTAAGAAATAAGGACAAGGGCTGGACAGATAGATAACTAGGGTGGTAAAGCGCTGGCCTAGCATGCATGAGGTCATGAGTTCAATTCCCCAGAACCCACGGTAAATAAAGCCTGGTGTGGTGGGACATGGCTTGTGATCCCAGCACTGGGGAGGTAGAGGCAAGCTGGTTCCTGCAGCTCACTGGCCAGCCAGCCTACCATGGGGGGGGGGGGGGAGGGTCCTCATAGCCAACCACACCTCCTGCTGCGGGGACCGGATAAGGTCACCAGGCTGTCATCCTAGGCCCCCCCCCCATGCAGGTGTCCTAGTTGGTGGTGCTCTCTCCCCTAACCCCCCCGCTGTTTACCAGTAACTGTTTGCCTTTGACTTCTCTAGAGCTGAGAGCAACTCCCCTAAGCTTCTATCTTCTTGAAGCTTTTGTTTAAATCTTTAGAAGACACGACTCTCCTAAGAAATAATTAAGGCTTTCATGGCCCCCGCACTTTTGGCAAATATATTTTGACCTCATTCATCCCCTTTTGGAAGGGAGCCGTTTTCTGGCACCTTAAAGGGATTTTCAATCAATTATCCTCCAGAATCCTCTTTTCTTCTTTCTTTTAGCACAAAAAGCTTCCCAATTGCCTCCGAAGGTGAAATTAGGTGCTCGCCCATTCAACGCCAGGCAGGGCTTTAAATGGATGAAATAATAGCGCAGCTTTAAACATCGGTGCCGACTTCACGCTCAGAAATTAGGATGTGCCCTGAGAAGCAGCCAGGGCGTGCGCTGGTCTTCCATTCTCCCCGTGCTGGGGAGCGGGGAGGAGGGAGAGGGGGGAAGAGGTTGGGGGGAAGGGGAGGGGCTCTGGAATTTCAATTCAGACAAACACACAAAAGGCTCTTTTGAAAAGTTTATTGAGGAGTTAGGAGAAAGCCGAGGAGATGGCCCCTCATCCCTCCATGCTTTGGGACCAGGACAGAGAATACTGGTCTGTCTTGGCAATTAAACAACCGCACCTGCAGCCCTAACTCACTGGCCAGAGGAAAACCTTCCCCAAGAAAGGACTGGAGACATAGGATCAATATCCAGTTGTTGGATTTTTGCTTTTTAACAAGTCAGAATAAATCCTAAAGATATAATTAAATATGTAACAGAATGCACGGGGTGGGGGTGGAGGGTTGAAGAGAAATATTCAGGATTACGCTAACCTGAGCCATTACCCCTTAACTAGAAACAGGTGACAATTCCAGAGCAGGGCAACTGAAGAAGGAACAGCCCTGCTCTCCTCTCCAGAAGACATCTGGTTGCCCCCACAATCCAGGATAACCCACACTGATCATGCTCACACACACTCAGTTCTAGGCATCCAGGAAAGCATCAGCAGGGAAAACCCTAATGGTCACATCTTCTAGTTTCTATAGAGGAAAATAGAGGAGAAGACTGTCATCTGCACATGCCTATGGCTTTCCCGAAATGCCTGCCTCTCCCTGCCAGCCTCGAGGAGAGTGAGGAGTGGGTAACAGCATGTCTCTGGACTGAGCGGCCAAAGGTAATACAAAACTGAGGGATTTTCTTGTCTGATGAATCTACTGTCACCAGTGAAGGATTTGCAGAGAAAGATGTAAGCTTTGGCTGGCGAGACTCTGGGAGAGGGGGCAAGAAAGAAGAAACTAGATATTGGAGAAAATAATGCAAAGAATCTGGGGACAAGGGGAAATCTAACACTCAGCAAGAAGCTGACAAACACAGTGTTTTCCTGCTTCTTAATGTAGCCAAAGGTCAGAGTGAATCTCAACCTGTTAGATATCCCATACCCGGTGTATCCAATGCTGTGAAAAGCCATCTAAAATATGAACGAATTGTTTGGGGCTGGAGAGAGAGATTTGGTATGACAAGCTATTTTCTCTCTCTCTCTCTCTCTCTCTCTCTCTCTCTCTCTCTCTCTCTCTCTCTCTCTCTCTCTCTCTCTCTCTCTCTCTCTCTCCCCTCTGTGTATGGAGTGTGTTATGTGTTGTGGGGAGGTGTGGGGGGTGTTGTAGGGGATGTGAGTGTTGTGTGAGTGGTGTGTGTGTGTATGTGTGTGTGTGTGTGTGTGCCCGTGCAGAATGAACTGAACTCTGTCCTGTGGAAAAGCATCAAGCACTCTCAACTGCTAAGCCATCTCAACGTCTTCTGAACTTACTGTTCAAATAAGGACTTCCCACTGGTCTAAAGGAGTGGAAGCTCCCTGGAATGACCACCTCTGAGGGGCAGAATATCCCCAAGGGCCTCTGAAGCCATGCCAAGCTTCCAGGAGTCCTCCTTGTCAAGAGGAGGAAAGGAAAACATTGAAAATGTTCAAGTAGCCAGGCATAGTGATGCACACCTTTAATCCCAACACTTGGGAGGCAGAGGTGAATCTGTGTGAGTTTGAGACCAGCCTGGTCTATATAGTGAATTCTAGGACAGCCATGGCTATAAAAGGAGGAGGAGGAGAAAAGGAAGGAAGGAAGGAGAGAAAGAAAGAAAGAAAGAATGAAAGAAAGAACAAGTATTATACTAAAATGTGTGGACCCACTAGCCAGACATTCTCAGCCCCACAAATTGAGCAAAAACCGGGGTTTGGGTCAGTGTTCAGGCAACATACTGGGCAATCAGCTCCCTGCATGCCTGGCCTGCACACTGCACACAACCAACCTCTAAGCCTCTCCTTTTTGGGAAGCATGAGGTCTTGCTGCTGTTTTCATACCCATTTTTTCCCAAAAGAGCAAAACACAGATTGTTGGACCCACCTGTATAATTACTAACATAGCAGGTCAGGGAATGGGGTTGGCTAGAAGTCTACCAGATGTGTAGTCAGGGCCTTTTTAAGAACCATTGATCTTACTTAGACATTCCTTCCCTGATGAGATGTCTGATCACAGAGTCAACAGGATTGGTGATGAATGTGTCTGAGACGGGGGAATCAGCCAGCCTGTGTTTCTTCCTATCATTTCTGTCTCTGCTAGACAGGTAAAAGTAATTGCAAGCTAAAGAAAGGTGGCTCAGCAGTTAAGAGCTCTTACTGCTCTTGCAGAGGTCCTGGGTCCCATTCCCTGTACCAACATGACAACTCACAATCTCCTGTAACTCCAGGTCCTGGGAATATGATGCCCTCTTCTGGCCTTCTCAGGCTCCCATACACATGGAGTGACGATAACACTCATACAGGCCAACACACATGCAAATATACAAATAATAACAATCACTAAAGGTCAGCTTTCAGATCACAGCACTCAAAAACAGAAGTGAATCTGTAATGTCCAGCGAACATTTCTGTTTGTGTTATTGTTTCTTTCTTTTTTGTCTTTGCATTGTGGTAACCAGCCCTAAACTGAAAGCCACCCAAATATCTTTCAGTGGGTAATTGATTAAACAAACTCTGGTGTGTCCTCACAAGGATATAATATGCAGCAATAAGAACAGACAGACAATTGGAGTGCACAACCAAGTGGATGGATGGATCTTCAGGACATGGTGCTGAGTGAGAGAAGAGCATTCCCTGAGGGCCACCTGGGATAATGCCTGAGCCACATCATGAAGGCGCATTCGGTGCTAGGATTAAAAGTCAAGACCAGGGAAGCTTATTTGGGTGGGTCCGATAGTTGTGTGTCTGCTGATGGTGTTGGTTATACAGATGTAATGAAATTCCATTGAATGAACTTGTCAAAAGAAAAAAAATACATGGGAAAATGGGACGGGGGCTTGAGTAAGGTCTGCCTTTGGCAGTGATCTTACTAACTCTTCTGTGTCTGGTATCTGACTTATGCTGCGATTCTGTAAGACACCACCGGGGAAGCTGGGTGGGGTGACAGACAGAAACTCTGGACTAGGATTGTCACTTCCACCGATAGCTAAAATGATTTCAGGGCAGCAGGTTATGGTCCTGAAACTGCCCCCGGTACAGCATGACCCTGAGCACCGCTATTTACCTTCAGTCCTCTTGAGTCTCGTACATCGGGAAGAGGAGGGTGCGGCCGGCCGTGAGATCTTTCCACCGCTCTAGTTCTTAGAGTAAAAGTCTGTACTGCAGCCCCAGGTGTTTCCAGTTAGTGCAGCCCTGCTGCTTCCCAGGAAAGGAAACACCCCCTAAATAACTTCCTTGTGAGATCTGTTGATTTCTGGGGGTAAGCGGGTATAGGTGTGCATGCATGTGTTGACGTGTGTGTGTGTGTGTGTGTGTGTGTGTGTGTGTGTGTGTGTGTGTAGGTTAGACTACAACACCAAGTGTTGTTCCTTGGGAGCCGCCTCCCTTGGCTTTTGAGACAGGGTCACTCATTGGCCTGGAGACTGCCAATTCAGCCAGGCCGGCTGATCAGGAAACCCCATGAATCTCACTATAGCCACCTCCCCAGCCGGGATTACAAACACCGCTTTGCCATACCAGGCTTCCCTGTCAGTTTCTGATACCCTGCAGTAAGTCCCTCCTCCCTCCACCCTCCTGCAACCCCAAGCTCTGGTCGATAAAGTTCAGTCTGTATTCTGCTTACTCAACTTGAGCTGAGCGCACGTCTCACACTTGTATCTACTGTTCCTGCCTCAAGGAAATCTGCTGAGCCCACCAGAGCAGTGCACAAGCAAAGAAGAAAGTCTGCTTAGGAAGATGGGGCAGCCAAAGCAAAAAAACCAAACGAGCAAGCAAGCACGGCTCATAGAGGAGCTGAATCGGTAATCACGGGACATACAGGAAGATGCCTCGCTGTCCTGGCAGAAGCAGCATCTCTGGACCACACACGGAGTGTTGTGAGCCACTATGGCCAGAGCTTACATAACAAGGAGCAAATGCTAGCAAAGATCTCTACCAGGGATTTTTAAGGCCTCAAATAGCAGGAATAGCTACGTGGCCTCTTATTAGGTTACTTGCCGTCTTAGAGACAATCCCACCTGAACTAGCCTTTCACAAGAAGTCAGAAGGTAAAGTCCTGTGCCAGCCTTTATAGCTGTGCTGTCTTAAGATAGCTTTCACTCAGGGTTTACGGCTAGTAACTCTTGAGATATTGTTAGTGAAATTTAAAATACCCTCTAAGCATGGGATACCCACTAGATTTCAAGGAGCTTGTACCCTCCGAAAAAATGAGCAAAAAAAAAAAAAACACCACACTA
Source organism: Mesocricetus auratus (assembly GCF_017639785.1). Lineage (NCBI taxonomy): Eukaryota > Metazoa > Chordata > Mammalia > Rodentia > Cricetidae > Mesocricetus > Mesocricetus auratus. The sequence goes on along the minus strand of NW_024429182.1, from coordinate 123,739,220 downwards.
ATTTTATATTCATTATGGCTAAGATGGTCATATCTTGAATATTAAGTAGGATATACTATTTATATTTCACTTGTTTCATTTTTATAGGCTACAAGAAAATTATAATTATGTATGTGTCTCACATTTTGTCTATACTGAACTTCTTCAAAGAATTATCTCCTCCAGTAAACATGTGGCCACACCTGGAGACATTTTTCATCACCATGAGAAGTAACTTGTTCCTGTCACCTACAAGGACAGAGGCCTAAATGCTGATGAATGCCCTGTAACACACAGGACAGCTCCCGCCAGAAAGAATCATGTGTTTGTGTGGAGGGTAAGGATGTGTGCTCATGTATGTGTGCATTTGGGTGCATACATGTACATTGCATATTCATGTGGAGACCAGAAGTATCTGGCTCCGTCTCTCTCTGCCTTCTTCTTTAAGACAGGGCCTGTCACTAAACCTGGAGCTCACCAATTCAGTTACACTGACTAGCCCCCCAAGATACCCCTGTCTCTGCCTCCCCAGCTCTGAGATTAAAATCATGTGCCATTTTACTCCTGTCACTTTTTTCATGGATACTGGGGATCCAAACACAGGTTCACATGCTTGCGGGGCAGGTACCTTACCAACTGAGCCTTCTCCCCAGACCTGCAAGAAATCACTTCCCAAACGAAAATGTCGATAGTGCCAAAGTGAAGAGGCTCCAGTACAGAGGGGCATCCATGTGATGTGGACCTCACTGGCTTCCCTGGGGCTGTAAAGAGAGCTGCCGCACGCTGCTGGGCTTCTTGCCCTTGTCGGGGGGGGGGGGGGGTAAGCGGGAGACAGTCTGACTTTGTTTTATTTTCTCCTAAAGCTAAAGAAAAATGCTCTTTCCCAGAATGAGACAAAATTTCAGGGATTTCCCCCCTATGATCAGCAGATAAAACAGTCTTCACTAACAAAGAACATAAAAGAAGGTGTATGTCTATCAATCACTCTCTGAAATCGATCTGGTATTACAACTTCCTGGTCTTAGAGAGCGGTGGCCGTTCAAGTGAAACTTGTAGATCTCATGTTGTTACTTCCACAAACTGCTTTAAGCAATTCTTAAGCTCTGCTACCATCAGATAAAGACATAGCCTTTTCCAACATTGCACTGGCAAAACAGAATGTTCTCATTAACTGATATTTAGACAATAACTTTCATTTCTCCCCAAACCTAGTCTCCAAATTACCAGCTTGTTTGGCTACAGTATCAGGGAACTGTTCTTGTTGTCATTTCTTCTTCAGATGAAGTTTAGTAAGCGAAGCATGGCACTTTTAATTAAGCTGGTCTTCAGAAAATGGGATAGAATGATGTAGCAGAGGAGAGCAAAGATGGACTGCAGGGTTTAAACGGAGACTCCGTCTCTATTTATAACCAAATCAATAGTCAGTCACCTTGGTATCCAGAAAAGCACGTCCCTACAAATATGGAAGTAACAGGAGGTTCATTTATGGAGGAATTAAAGGGGGAGGGTGTTCTTATCTCTGTTTGCAGAAGACTTGACTCAAGATTTTGAAACTCAAAGGCATGTTGTGCCTTGTCTCCTTAGAATGATCACACGCCATGCTTCAGAGTGTTGGTCATCTGGATCCTTCTCCCTTATTTTAAATATGTCCACTTCACCTAGCTTTTTCCTTTAACATTCTCCTTTCTGTGTTAGCCAGTTACTGGTCACTGTGATGAAATAACATAGGAGGAAAATCTGCCTACAATATAAAATGGTCAGGTTTTGACTCCTGGTTTCAGAGGATTCGTCCCTAACTACCTAGCTCCATTGCTAGAACATTGTGTGGCATGGAACAGGTCCCAAAGTAAAATGGCTCACCTCATGGTATTCAGGAAACACAGAGAGGGAGGGAGGAGGTCAAAGAGAAAGACACAGCCTCCCTGGGCAAACTCCCGTGGATCCAATCAAGATCTCTCTTGTTGGCTCGGCAGTTAAGAGCACCCCAGTTCAATTCCCAGCACCCATATGGCAGTTCAAAACTGTCTATAACTCTAGTTCCAGGGGACCTGACACCCTCACACAGAAACACATGCAGGTGAAACACCAACACACACAAAAGTCAATAAAGTTTTTTAAATTAGTCTTCACCATCTGCCATGTCCATTCAGCTATGAATCTGTTGACAGGTAGATTGATTGGTCAGGTGAAAGTCCTCATGATCGTGACAAATGGCTGCAGAGGAGACATGTATTCCACATGAGTCTTCGGAAGCCCTTTCACACGGAACCATAGCAGCTTCCCTCTTAACCTCACCGAGCCTCCCAGTGTCTACTCTTCTCATTTACCCCATGTCCATATCTTAAACATGTCTGAAAACCAACATGGATCTTTGTAGGAAATGTCCTTTGGTGAAGGGGCACACCACCCCACTTTCGGCTGACCCACTTGTCCTTGGGAAAACATTTAAAAGAGCCAGATGATTACCAGAAGGCAGAAGAATGAAATGTACTCCACACTGCCACATTAAAGAGACCTAGTGACCTCCCCTTCCAGTCCACCTTTGGGATCCTGAAGTGAGGTTAAAATACAGGGCCAGTGATGGGGGAATTCCTTCTGTGTATATGTTTGTCTTATTGGTTGATAAATAAAGCACTGTTGGCCAATAGGGAAGCAAGATAGGTGGGACTAGGAGAGGTGGAGGATTCTGGGAATTGAAGGCACAGTCAGTCACCATGTATATATAACTCGAGAGGAGGAGGAGGACCGGACCCTTTCTCCGGTAAGAGAAGACCACGTGGAAATACTCAGATTAGCAGTTATGGGTTAATAAGTCAGAGCTAGCCAATAAGAAACCATAGAAAATGACCAACAGTTTCATAATATTCTGCATGTTCATTTGGGACTGATGTGACTCCGGGACCAGGCTGGTGGGAAAAGTAACAGACCAGGGCTACATCTAAGCAGCCCCATCCCCTGTGACCCATCCCTGTCTGAGTTTCAGCCAATCTGACTGGCTGATGGACCTGTGAAAGCCCTTTTCTGAGAGACAGGTTTGCCGGCTGACTAGTGCCAGACTTCCAACCATTTCCGTGTCTCATCATGACATTCCTGAGCAAATTTCCCTTTGTGGGGGTACACTGCTGCAATGGTTTAAAAAGGCTGAGGGACAGAGGTGTCTCTTTAGCATATCTCTGCTTCTGCTGGACAGATTACAAAAGCAAATTTGTGGGGATTTGGAAGGACGGCAATGTGGTGGCCTTGAAGTCCCCAGAATCCCAGAAGACACAAGCACTCAGCATGATCCTGTCTCACCATTCCCCTAAACCTAGACTTCACACACGCAGAAATGCCTCCCTCACAACCCAGCTAAGCACACTCACTGAGCAATTCTCTACAAGTGAATCATTTGAGGGGATTTCAGCACCTATGAAGGTAGCTAAATGGCCAATAAAGGAGCCGCTATGGGCTCATAGCAAAGGAATTATGAACACAGAATCTTAATTTGGCCTCAGTATTAAGGATTTATCACCCTTGAACAGAGTAGAGACTGTAAGTTTTATTCCCACACTTAATTAAATCACAGTGCGATTTTTAAAAATCCGATAATTAACAAAGATGGGAGAAATCTGAATAATCTAATTTTCAAATGTTTGATTCCTGGTACTCATTTGACCTTAATTTAGAAGAGTCTCAGACACATTGCTCCATTAGTCACAGCACTATTCCATTTGCAGTATGTTTTGTTAATAGACTCATTTTTTTAGCAGTTTTAAGTTCACAGAAAGCACATTAAAAATGCTTTAGAAATAGCATTTGGAGGCTAGGAAGATAAGTCAGAAGTGTACACATGCATGTGCACACACACATACTGACATTTGTTAATCTAAAAAAGTGACACTCTATGCAACACGAAACTCAAGATGCTGAGAGCAAGCTGGGTTCCTGTTAAGTTCTATATTGTTTTCTTGGGAGATCATAGATAGATATGTTTGTAAAACTTAGGACTTGTGTTCACTTGTTTAATTTCCTAATGAGAGCAGAGCCTGGCCATTATCCAGAACCTGAAGATATCAAGATTCATGCACAGCAGGGCTTCTGCTCTTGGTGCTGTCCCCACAACAGACCAGGGAATTCCCTGCTTGGGGATGTCCTATGCATTGCAAGAGTTTCAATAGCAACCCAGGCCAGCCTCAACTCTCTGGTGCCAGCCCCACACCTACCCTCCCTTGCCACGCCAGTGGCCACAATAAGAAATGTCCAGAAATTGCCAAGTGTCTCTTGAAACCACTAACCTAAGGAAATCAAGGTCCATCAGTGCCCAAAACTCGTAAGCACTCCACCTGCTTTCTTCACCTTCCTGTAAGGTGTTTTAAGGAAACAGCCAGAGCTATACCTGCTAGTGACTTATACAACTAGCTTTGCTGTCTAGTTCAGTTTTCTTACTGTATCTATATCACATACTCCCTTCAACGTTCACCATAAAGTCTGCCATCAGAATGAAGGACAGTGTGCTGACTATCATCTCCACTGTCTTTTGTAAAGATGAAGGTCCCACAGCAGGGATTTTAACAAGGCTGTTGATACCACGGCGAAACTTGACTCACTTAGCTCAAGTGAATGGTTTCACTGTGGTTCTATCCCAAATCTGAGCAAATTTTAAGGGCTTTTTGCACTTAGCAAGTTTTCTTTTTCCAAGAAATAACAAATTCAAATCGCTTAGGATTTCATATATAGCAGATACTGCAGTGGAAATAGTACACATGCAGGGTGTGGTGGCCATCTTTAATCCCAGCAATTGGAGGCAGAAGCAGGTTGACCTCTGTGAGTTCAAAGCCTGCCTGGTCTACATACTGAGTTCCAAGACAGCCAGAGATATATAGAAAGACCCTGTCTCAAAAAAACAAAAACAAAAAGCACACATCACCTCACTCTAGCATTCCAATACTTCTGCAGAGGCAGATAGGGCTGTAGGTAACCCAAGTTCAGGGAATTGCAGCTGTGTAGCTCCTCATCAGCAACCCTTGGGTTGGAACTCAGTTCTGTGTAATGACTAGACAGATGCACTTCCCTGAGCTAGATGACCTCAGTCATTGAGTAAGACAGGTTAAAGTCAAAAGTTCATTACACTAAAGTATGAGGAAAACGTTCACAGTGAAGTTTGATTTTATTTTATGTGTATGAATATTTTACCTGTATATACAATGTCTGTGCACATGTGTGTAATGCCCTCAGAGGTCATAAGAAGGTTTCAAACCTGTAGAAGAAGTTACAGATGGCTGCGAGCCACCATTTGGGTACTGAGGATCAAACCCAGGTCCTCTGTGAAAGCAGCCAGTGCCTTTAACAACTAAAGCCATCACTCCAGCCCTCGAGCATGTGCTGTTTTAAAGACATTCCTATAGAAATGGAGCTGACAGATGTCAAAAGCAACTACTGCTTCTGCAGAGGACCTAGGTTCAGTTCCCAACACCTGTAACTCCTGTTCTATGGGGAACTGACGCCCTCTTCTGACCTCCATAGGCTCCTCAATTCATGTGGTCCACACAGACTCAGCCAGTCACAAACACATAAGCATGAAATTAGTAAGTACATTTTCACAATGAGTTCCTTACAAGTGTTACTGAGAGGGAAATAATGTGGGGTGAGGGAGCACGATTTCAACTACATGACTTGGTCAAAGAAAAGAGTATCTTCAAGAAGCAGCAGGAACTGAGGAGATAAGAGGGGAACGAAGAGGACTGCAGAGACCCTCAGTGGTGAGGAACTACTCTTGCAGATGGCCCAGCTTCAGTTCCCACCATCCACATGATGGCTCACATGATGGAGCTACCCCTAACTCCAGTTCCCAGGGATTCTACTCCCTTTTCTGGTCTCTGTGGGCACCAGGCATGCAGGTGGTACTCATATACATACTTTCCATCAGGACACCAGACACACAGTTATTATGCATGGATACCTTCTGTTGAGGCACCAGGCATACAGGGGGTACTCATATATACCTCCTGTCAAAACACTCAGAAATAAATACAGAGGGGAAGTAAGTTTTAAGAAGCATCTTGTGCCCAGGCAGTGGTAGCGAACACCTTTAATCCCAACACTGGGGAGGCAGAGGCAGGAGAATCTCTGTGAGTTCAAGGCCAACTACAGATAGGGCTGCAAAGAGAAACCCTGCCTCAAAAAAAAAAAAAAAAACAGAGAGAGAGAGAGGAGAGAGAGAGAGAGACCCAGGCATCCTCCTGTGATGGACAAAGGTCAGACTTAGATAAGGCTAAGACTTGGTTTGCTTTCTCAAGAATTCCTGGCACGGCTCCTTCCTCCCCCTTGTTTCCTTGTGACCAAGGTAGGTCAACCAGATGTCACTGTGTCCTTAAGGACTGGCCCTACTCCATGCCCCCCCCACACACACACATAATGTGGCACATTGCCACATTGTGTGGGTTAATCCTGATTGCCAGTTTGATGGGATCGTGCATAAACTAAGAGATCCACCCCCACAATGGATCTATGAAGGCATCCCAGAGAAGGGTTAACAGTGAGGGAAGACCTTCCTCCAGAGCCAGCAGCAACCCAGCTATAAAGAGGCTGGGAAAGCCGCCCTGTTTGCTTCCCTGCCTTGGCTTCCTCTGCTGCTGTTCTAACATGAGAACACAGTCTCCTCTCCTTTCCGCGGGGACTGAAGACCAGAGCATCGCTGAGCATCGTCCAGGCCTTCAGCCTACACGGAGACTGCTGCAGCATTCCGATTCCTAGCCTCAGCAGCCCCCAGGTTCTCAGCCCCTCCACCATGCAGCTGGCCACTCTTGGACCACCCAGCCCCAAGCTGCTGTCAGCAACCCTAGTAAGTATTCTTTATAACATACTCACAGACTATCGGTTCTGATCCTGCAGAGAACCCAGCCCAACGCTCAGGGAAATTGCACTGTTGAAGCAGAGATGGGAGCGGGTCTCTCAAGCACTCTTGACTGTAAGCGCTAGCACACGCCCACCACAAGTTGCTCTTCCTGAATCCGTAGCCATCCAGCCTGCTCCACCCCACCCCCACTTGCTGCTAGGGACTCTTCATTATTACAGGACATTAAGGTGCCTTTGGCAAGCTAAGGTCAGGAGCCTGCTGCATCTGACCCGCCAGTTCTTCCATTGAAAGACTGAGTTTGAAGACTCAAAAGAGTAAAGGAGAAAGACAGAGGTTAAGTCCCCACTGTGAAACAACCAGGCTGTCTATCACAAAGCCCCATCGACCCAATGTCCCAGGGCTGGGGTAAAAAAACAAGCAAGGGCTTTAGCAACGGTGGCACATGCCTTTAATTCCAGTTTAATTCCAGCACTCACGTGGGAGGCAGAGGCAGGCAGATCTCTGAGTTCAAGGCCAGCCTGGTCAACAAAGATATTGAGTTCCAGGACAGCCAAGGATGTTACACAGGGAAACCGTGTCTCAAAAAAAAAAAAAGCAATAGTAGCAACAGCAACAACAACAACAAAAAGGGCTTCGCCAAACACTGTCACCCAAAAAATGAGGCAATTCTCGGCAATTCTCGAACCCTTCCCACTGCCGTGCCTCAGTCTAATGATGATTCAGTTTCTTATGTTCCTCAAGGGAGTGCCTGTCGGCAGCTGTTTTTTAAGCTGCCCCCATCTGCCAGTTCCCCCAGGTCATAGCAGACAGGTACCATCTGTAGGGGATCAGTGGGAGGGGGGATGTCATCTTTCCCCTCAAATGAAAAAGATATGACGGAAGAGAATACCACACTCAGGAGGATTATTTTTAATTTAAAAAAAAAAGATTCTGAAGAGATGTCAGAACCCGCGGTGATCCCCGTCAAAGATTGGGCTGCCCTGAGACCTAGGGCTAAGGGGGGTAGGGAAGTTTATTTTTTGGGGTGTTCAGAGTGGTTCTGGGTAGGCTTGTGAGTCCTCCCAGGTGATTCTGAGTCTCTGGATATGCACTGATCTGTGGGGTTCTCCCAGCAGAACCAGGGACGGGCAGAGGCCCCCAACAGTTGGAGACTGGATGAAGAGCCCACTTTGGGTTTCTCTGCTACTGTTTTGAGGGTGTCAACGTCCAGCCAATAGTTACAGACCCCAACACAGAAAGACCTTTGTTAGCTGCTTTCTAAGCCTGGGGACAAGCCCCTTGAATGAAATCCAAACCCAAAAGTTAGAGATGGAAGACAAACAGTCAAGAGTGATTAAAAAAAAAAAAGATAAATCACAGTTTAAGGCCTTTTTATTTCTTCACAGAGGCTCTGGTAACAGCAGACTGTAAAGGCAAGCCCGCCACCCGCCACTGTGACATCAGACACACCCTTGCAGGATTTCACTGTTGGCTTTTATTCAGGTTTATTAGAATTCTCTTGATTTTTGTTTTGTTTTTCAGGAGAGGAAAACTTGTAGAGAGAACAGTATTGGGTTTTTCTTTTCTTTACAACCTTTGTGGAGTTCGTTGGCTTCTGTTTTGTTTGTATGTGTGTATGTAGTATGTGTGTTGTTGTTTGGGGTTGTTTTTTGAGACAGGCTCTTACTACATAGCTCCAGCTGTCCTGAAACTCACTCTGTGGACCAGGCTGGCCTCAAACTCACAGAGATCTGCCTGCCTCTGCCTCCCAAGTGCTGGGATTAAAATTGTATGCCACCACACCCCAATACAACCTTTGTTTTGACAAAAAAATACAGGTGTCCCATGTAAAAAATTAAAAGTCCTCCTGGTCCCAAGCTGGGGAAAAAGGCAGGCAGAAAAGACAATCTTCAAGAAGACGGTACCTTCCCGGCAGCCAGTGCCTTCTCTGGATAACGCTGTCCAGAGTCTAGCATGGCAGCTTGCACGCAAGGGCTGGAGCAGCTCTGGGGATGATTAACTGCAGGAGCAGCCCGCCATGCCTTTCAGTCCTGCCTGCAGCCAGCAGAGAACTCTGAGGGCAGGATGCAAGGTGTCCTTGTTAGCAGAAAGCCTCCCCTGCCATTAATTGTGTCCAGCGGCCCAGTACACACACACACACACACACACACACACACACACACACACACACACACACACACCACACCAACCAAGTGCAAGCACTGTCAAGAGAAAGTCGGTGGCAGCTCCTCAAGCCAGGCAGACGAAATGCCTTCCTAACCCGAAAGTGTTTCTAATTACAGCAGCTAATTACCAAACCTGCACTGCACTTAATTGCCATGAACAAAATCACAAAAGAACAATTAACAAGGGAAGCCAGAAAGAAAGGAGAGGAAGGAGGGAGCGCATATGCATATAGTTTCTAGGCTTCTCAGTTGTCCCGAAGAAAGCTCACCTAGCACAGAGGCATCAGAAGAAAGCTCACTTAGCACGGCTCAGCAAAAGCATCGGCCGAGAGCAGCCAAAGCACCCGCTACTGAAGGAGCAAGCAACAATGGCGGCTACCTCATTCATTCCTCTCCCTGCCTTGCGTTTCTTCAGCTCATACTGGCCTTCAGCTGGCTCATGGCACTTGCCTTTCCAGTTTTGTCATCATCCCCGAAGTTGCTTTGCATGCGTTACGATTTTGACAAGAGCCTAAAAACTAAGTGTGTTGCCCTCATAGCAAAAATCGGACTTACCCCCAAAATGACGAGACCAAAGCACCCGAGGCAAGGTGCTTGCGTAGCACACAATTCTTACACTGTGGATGGGGTTGTGTCCTTTCCAGGGATTGAAGCCCTACCCTCCAGTGCTTCCAAATGTAACCCCTCTCTGGAAGCAGCCATTGCAAATGCCTGCGGTGTGACTGCTATCCATGACGAGGGTCATCCCACAGGATGTGTCATTATGAAAAGAGGGAATTGGAGGCTGTCGTGGATGGCTCGGTGAGTGAAGTGTTTTTTATGCAAGTGGCGGTGGGTGGGGGTAGGGGGACGGGAGGCGGGTATGGTCCCCTGCCTCCATATAAGTAAGGCAGACATGGCATAGCACTTACGTTTGGAAGGCAGAGACCGGATGGTGCCTGGGGCTCACTGGCTAGCCAGTCTAACCAGTGGGTAAGTTCCAGGTTCAATGAGACACCTTGTCTCAGAAAATCTGGCCAAGATGGATGAAGATACCCAACATTGACTTTTGGCCTTCAAACACACATGTACCAACACACATACACATACACAGACTTACTAAACACAAAGCAGGGGTGGGAGAATTTAGACACACGTATATGGAGATATTAAGATAAACAAGCCATGTGCTGTAAAACCAAGAAACACCAAACCACTGCTAGCAAACTCACAGAAGCAAATAGAAGCAAACAAACCAGGTTTTTCTTCACAGCCCCGCAGAGGAAACCACCCTCCTGACAAACCTTGATCTTGAGTTTGGAGCCTCTAACACTCTGAGACAACAGAAATTTGTTATGTTACAGCAGCGGGACAAATGAACACACCCATCGATTTTAGCTCCTGATGCTCGTCCTCACTGGGCCCTCCCCTGTGAGCTCTTTCACGGCTACCCTTGCTCAACCAGTCGTAACTTCCCACCTGGACCCATTGCATGGGCTCCACAACTGCACCGCCTACTGCCCAACACTTTCCCTTTGTCAGAATTCTGCCATGTGGAACTCTGGTGAACTTCAGGGGCTAAAATGAAAGTAAAAGCCATAAGAGAACTGATAACGTCTGGAGGAGCTTCTGGTGTGTGCCAAGCACTGCTGAGAAACCCAAAAGAAAAGAAAACAGTGCAGCAGAGGTCCAGGTAGAAGGTACGCCGTGCAGAGGGCATCATGGGAACGCGAAGGAGAGGCCTGGCCGGTGAAGGAGGGAGGAGATGCCTTATGAAGGGCTTCCAGGAAACAGAGACCCGAGCCAAGCCCCAAAGCACCCTTTATCCAGACTGCACGTATGCTCACCTGAGAAGCTGATGGATGCAGATGCTGGCATCCTGCTGGCCCTTAGGCACTAGGACTTAATTGGTCCTGAGTGTGGTTTGGTTTCAGACATTAGCCAAATGCCAGATGAACCTAATGAATATATATATTTTTAATCCATCCTTAAGTGCTGTTTCTCTGCAAATTGGAATCACCTGTAGTGTTTTCCTAACAACTCCCTACCCCATGCCTGAGTCCCAGTTCTGGAGATTATATTTAATTGGTCCAAGTACAGCCAAGAACTAAGGCATTTTTTAAGACTCCCCAAGTGGTTGTAAAGTACAGTCAAAGTCAAATCACACTACTTTGAAGGAATGCTTTCCAAACTGGATGTCCTCAGCAATCAGAGGCAGACCTTGCTGACATGCAGATTGGAAATCCATCCTAGGTTAAAGATTCCACCTATGCAGGGAAGCAAGCAGGCTACCTTGGAATTTTCACCTCTCCCTCCAAGTCCATTCCTCCAGTCTCATGCCCAGCTCCGTAACAGACCGCCTGCTGCAGCCTCCCCTCCCTCTGCCCCCATCTGCAGTGGGTCTCACAGATCTCCCCTTCAATCCTCCTTTCCCCATACTCATGAGTCACTCTATCGCCTACAAATAAAATACTTTGACCTCTTCCTTTCCAATTTGCATACCCTTGACCTTTTTCGGTGGTCTATCTCTAGCTAAGACTTCAAGTGCTATATTGAACAGGTATGGAAAGAGTGGACAGCCTTGTCTTGTTCCTGATTTTAGTGGAATTTGCTTAGAGTTTCTCTCCAAGTTGATTTGGCTATGGGCTTGTTGTAAACTGCCTTTCTTGTATTGAGGTATGTCCCTTGTATCTGTAAAAACTCTCCAGGACTTTCATAACGAACGGTCATAGATTTTGTCAAAGACTTGGAGTTGGCATTTTCTTCGGGCCACCAACCAGCTTCCAGACAAAGACATGGAGATTTATTATTATAAATGTCCAGCCTTCGCTTAGGCTTGTCCCATTAGCTCTTTTAACTTAACGTAACCCGTATGTCCGTATTTCCTGATTCCTCCATATCTGGCTGACTGGTCCCTGGCATTTCCCTGGCATCTCTTGTTCTTCCCTCAAACCTAAATTCCTCTTCCTCTCCCTGGCCAGAAGTCCCACCTATATCTCTTCCTTCATTACTGGTTGTTCAGCTTTTTATTAGGCCAATCAGTGACTTAGGCAAGGTAAAACTTTGTCTAAATCAAAAAAGGTTTTCACTTTAACATTGTAAGACTATATACAATAAGAACAATTATTAAGAATTACATTTACACTATCCACTCCATTTGTATTTGGCAAACTCAGAGAAAATATTATTTATCCTACCTTGGTGAGCCTAAAGTTGTATTACTAATTTACTTTCTATCCTAACTTGCATGACCAACCCAAAATTATCTTTTTAGACTTCAAAGCATTTTCTTAAACAATTTAAACTTCTGTGTTTTTCGACCTTATGAGCTTTGTAACTCTTATGTAAGTTTCTTTTCTGAATTTGATAACAAGGAAAACTATAACTATCTCTTCTTCAACTCCAACAGAGACCTGAGAAGGATATAATGTTACCTGAGTAAACAGGAAGTGCAAAGCAAGCAACTTCTAAAACTATAGAAATGACAGAAGTATCTGGCTACCTAGATAATCACCCAAGGTTCCTCTGCAATGTTGGGGAATCCATATTCGGTCTATAGGCCTAGAATATCTGACAGACTTTTCCATGAAACAGGAATTTGAAGGACTATCCCACCTTGTCTTGGCAAAGCTGAGCAGTCTTTTTCTTTTGGATCCTGCTTGTCCAGTTTGTACAGTATACTATCTCCCTGGGTTACCTCTGAGGTTCCTATTTGAGTTCCTAAACTTTCCATTTCCAGATTTCTTTCAGTTTGGGTTTATTATATTATTATTGACTCTATTTCCATTTTCAGGTCTTAAACTGTTTTACTCATTGCCTTCTGCTATTTTTATTTGCACAGTTTTCTTTAAGGGATTTTTTTCATTCCTCTGTAAGGACCTCTATCTTATTCATAAAGGCTGTTTTAAGGTCTTTTTTTCTGTGCTTCAGCTATGTTACAAATTTCAAGGCCTACTATGGTAGGATTGCTGGGCTCTAGTGGAGATATATTGTCCTGGCCATTATTGACTTTGTTTTTATGTTGGCATTTAGGCATCTGTATTTGGGAAAAATTGTAATTTTAGGAGTTGATATCTGGTCTTTGTTGGGTGGGTGCTTTGCTCCTTGGTTTCTGTTGCCCTTTCTGGTTCTTAGGAGAGTGTGGTGTCTGTGTGTTGCCTGGTAAGAAATTCTTCTGGGATCCTGATAGGTGTGGTCAAAGGCATTCCAGGTGAAATGTTTTACTAGGTATTGAGAGCTGTCAATTAGGAATGGGGATGGGATGGTAGGGGAGGGAAGAAAGCAGGTTGTTTCACCAGGATCTACTTTGTCCTCTAGGAATTGGGACAGAGAGTGAGGAGAGGGCAGATGGTCTGTTACACAACTGCTGATGAGACTTGGAGTGATGGAGGGAGCAGTGAAGACCCGTTAGTCTGCCTGCTTTGCTGGCCAGGTTCCCAGGGAGTGGCTGCTGAGTTTGGGGGCTGGAATGAAACAATGGGGGGTTTGGAAGGGAAGATTTGTGTGATCCACTGGAGTCCCCCCAAGCAGAGAGGAAGGAGGGATTGCAGCAGGTGGCCTGACACAGAGCTAGGGATGAGACTGGGGTTTTAGAGGATCTCGAGGAGAGGTGAACCTCTTCAGTTAGCCTGCCAGCTTCCTTGTCTGGAATCTGACCTTCAATTCTTGAAGCTGAAGGGAAGCAATGCTAACTAGAAACTCAGTTCTACTCAAAGAAAGACTGTCAGGAACGAACAATGGGTAAATATATGACAGCTTCGATTTTCTTCATAAGATGACTGTTTATTTAAAGCAGAAAACAATGGAATATTGTTGGATATATGAATTATGTGGAATTAAAATGTAACACACCGGTAACTCTTCCCCCACCTCTCCATCTAGCCACACCACAGCCAGATCCAGGTGCAATGACAAGGAACTAAATTTGAATGGATCCCTTCCTAAGCGGCCTCTGTCAAACATCCCCTTGCATTAGTTACTTTTCCTGCTGCTACATCCCTGACAAAAGCAGCTGAAGGGAGAAAGGGCTTATTTGGGTCCATCGCTCAAGGGTGCAGAAGTCACAGGGGGGGATGTCCTGGAATCGGGAGCTTGAGGCAGCTGATCCCATCCCACCTGCAGCCAGGAAGCAGACAGCAATGATCTTACTTAGTTACTACCTAGTCAGCAGCCCCAGCCCAGAGAGTGGTGCCACCTACATTCAGGGTGGGGCTTCCCACCTGAATTAACTTAATCTAAATAATCCAGTGAAGTTGACAACATTAATTGTCACCCCTGCAAACCTCAAACTCCTTATGATCAATGGCGTCATCGTTGTCTTTCAAGGTTTTAGACAGTTACAGAGATTGTGCTGATGGTCTATAAGGCCCTACTTGGGCCCTAGGAAGTTCCAGAGCCTACTGAGACCAGCAATGATCATTCAGTGTTACAAAATTTCCCACCCAGTTCCACAGCCACCTTGCCCCAAATGAACACTCAGAGACTTATATTAATTATAAAACTGTTGACCAGTGGCTTAGGCTTCTTATTGGCTAGTTATGTCTTAATTATTAACTGATTTCTATTAATCTAAGTATTTCCATGTGATCTTATCTTACTGGAGACTGCCTGACACATCCTCTCTTCCTGGGCCCTCTTCCTGGGCTCACTCCACGACTCCTATCTGACTACCCTTCCCAGAATTCTCCTCCTCTGGTAGCCCTGCCTATCCTTCCTGCCTGGCCACTAGCCACACAGTGTTTTATTCATCAACCAATAAGAGAAACATATACACAGAAGGAGAACCCCATAAAATCAGTAATCTTCTCCTTGTCCTCAGCTCCCATCACTGGACAGTCCCTTGTCCCCCATCCCTACTGGAGAGTGAACCAGGTGTTGTTATTGCATCTACTCAAGTGGGCATGAGGCAGATAATAAGATGGGGAAACATAAGAAAGGTGGAAGGAGCCGGGCGTTGGTGGCTCACGCCTTTAATCCCAGCACTCGGGAGGCAGAGGCAGGCGGATCTCTGTGAGTTCGAGGCCGGGCTGGACCGATAGCCTCCGAAACAATACAGAGAAACTCTGTCTCGTAAAAAACAAAAGAAAGGTGGAAGGTAAGCCCTTCACCCTGCTAGATAAAGGGAAGAGTTTCAGCACAGCTAATTAAAAATTGCTCCGTCTGGACAGTGGTAGTGCACATCTTTAATCCCAGAACTCGGGAGGCAAAGGCAGGTGGACTTCTGAATTGGAGGCCAACCTAGTGCACAGAGTGAGTTCCAGGACAGGCTCCAAAGCTACAGAGAAACCCTGTCTTTAAAAGAAAAAGAAACAAATAAATAATAAAAATCGCTCTGAAGATTGCCTGTATGGACACAATATTTTTTGAAGAGATATTTTCAAATAGCAGTATTAAAATGGCAAGTATCCATGCTTTAGGTGAAAAACATGCATGACCTCTCCAGAGGTCCACCACAACACCACAGTCGCAGTCCCTAAATACCCAAGCAAAAGGAATGGATCCAAAGGAAAGCCAACAGCCGTATAGCTCAGTGGCACAGTTTGGGCGACAATAGGCCTGCACCTCCTGACCATACATGACTCAGACCCTGAAGTTTGAGGAGAAGGCAGTGAGAGGAAAGCAATGAGGTGGCAGACATCTGCTCTCACTAGCAACAGCCCCCATGCAAGCTGTGAGCCCAGGGCGCCCCATCGCCCACCACCAAGCTCCTGTCAGCATACCTGTGGCCGGTGCTGGGTAGGCTGAAGCAAGGCTGTTTGCGCACTGGATCCCTGTGTATTTTGTGGGCAATGAGAACATCACCATTAGCCCTCAGCATCTCAGTGAAAACAGCGTAGTTTGCTGGGAAGCCAACACATGCTAACAGGGAAAGCAACCCACCTCCTTGGAGGAGCTCTATTGACAGACGGGCTGTGATGCTGGGCCCAGCCTCAGGAAGAAAGCTCTCTGTTTGGAAAGCGACAGGAGTTGTTCTCTAGCTGTAGTTTCCCACACACCACACACGGAGCAATTTTGTTTAAGGCAGACACATCTCCCATCGTTTCCCCGGCACAGGAAAACAATCAAAGAGTTAAGACCAGTTTCGGTGAACTGAGGAGGCAGAACCAATACCTCATGCAGTCATGCTCAATCTCCATGTAACAAGAATCTCCTGGGCACCAGGCCACCCTGCAGCTTGGGTCTCTCCTGCTCTGAGTGCCACTCATAATTCTGCAGACATTAGGCTCACGCAATTCTACTTACCTGTCTGCCTACCTGGCTGTTAAGACTCTTCTGGGCAGAGCACACCAGCTTGGGATGCAGAGTGAGCCAGGCTGCCAGGATGAACCTTGGCTTCTGTGCTTCCTTGTGTCTCAGTTTCTCCACCTATAAAATGGGTAGCAGTAGCACCTACTACGGAAGACTGTCTTAAGGAGGGGTTGGCAGGGGAAGAGCAATGGGGTACCGGGTAAATTTGCTCTAAGTTCATTGTATATGTATACAAAAATAATCCCATGTTCCTGAATAATAATTATTATTTAAAATGTATTAAAAGGAAAAAAACCAAAGAGTTCCCTGAGGGTGAGAAGTATCTGCTTGCAATTTTGCTTGGACTGGTCCTAGGCATGTGGGAGCCACAGCGGGTTCCATCTCTTCCTAGAGAATCCTCATTTCCCCCTTGATTCCTAACAGATTTTCCTAACAAATGAGCCAAGGGAGTTTCAGGCCTGTGAAAATGAGGTTGTTTTCAGTGCTATCCCTGCCTCCCAGAGGCCCTGCTTCTTATTAAATGGTTCCATCTACTACAGATCAAAATATTGCTTTCCTAGTCATAATTTTTAATAATTTATTTGATCAATGTAAGGTCTTTTTTAATTACAAATGGCCTAACTCAAAAACAAAATTAAGTGCAGGGAAGTAATCCTATTTTCTCCATGTAGTATATTCTGGAATAATATATAATAGCCAAGTGTGTCTTCCAAGCAAAGGTTTTTCTCAACCCAAGTGATGCTCTAAGAGAGAAACTCTCATCTGAAGATGTCAGCCACCCATTAGAACCAGGAGGCTGGCAGAGTGGATTGGCTAACGCCCATCTCCACGTGGTGACAGACGACATTTATTTTGTCTCTCCAGAAGAGGTTCACACTCAGGAACACCAGTTCATTCTCTACGCTGATTTCCCTGGCCCACTTGTGCACACACGCATATGCACAAGCACACAGGTACAAACACACACACAATACACACACACACAATACACACACACAACACATACACACAATACACACACACACACACACACACACACATGCTCAAGCCTGTCAACACCTTCACTGACTTCCCACCTCTTGGTTGGACAACAGGATTGACACATCAGGGGAGCTTAGGTTATACATTGGGTTTACAGGCCTGTGAGTAGAAGTTTGTGTGTCGTGGAACCATTGCCAGGTAGAGAGCACTGGCTCTTTTGTGGCTGGGAAATTTATAAGTAACAGGAGTAATCCGTGACAAGCGTGTGAGGGTTTATGAAAACACCGAAGAGAACGGACTCTGCGGCTGAAAGTGTCTTAGGAGCAGTCATCAGAAATCTCTTTACACACGCTCTCCACCAACCGGGGAGTAGATACTGGGTAGACATCACAGGCTGTAGGACTGTTCGGCTTTCTCTTTAATACCTGGCTGAGAGTGAGAGCTCAGAAAAGAAAGTCACGTGATACGGTTTCAGCCGCTGCTCGAGGAAAATGAGACCACAGAAGTGTAGCCAAGCGCTCAGGGCCCTTTACACTATCAGATTCAGGGATTCAGAGCCTAAATTTAACTTAGCTAGGACTGCTTCCCCTTAGCTCTCATGGAGAGACACTGTCCGATCTCAGAACTGTGCAGCCAGACTCTAGGCCTCTTCTATCAGGACAAGCAACATCTCAGAAAGGGGAGGATTTTCCTTTTTTTTTTCTTCTCCCTTGCTCTGTGGAGTTACAGACCCAATTAGGGCAGCATGGGGGGGGCAGCAGAGAGCAGAGTAAGAGGTCCCGCCCTGTCCTTCCCCAGCTGACCCAGGTCTGTAACCTCATGCCATCATCCCAGGCTGGGCTCAGGCTCTTGGTGCCTTTAGAGACGAGGTCTTACGAAGCCCAGCAAGCATTTCAGAGCAAGATGAGTGCAAAACGTTCAAGCTCTACACTGAAGCCTTACTTCCCTAAGTGTGCCACATGCTGGATAACTTTGGATGGGGCAAATGGAAATGTGTTGGGTAGCTGTGCATTAATTTGAGTGCATATTAGCCATACATAGGCAGCGCACAGTGATTTCATGGATATTGCTTCAGGATAAGGCTAACTTTATAGATCTCTAACATGGGGCAGTTCCCTTGCCTGTGTTTCCAGTTAGCTCCAGTCTGCAGCCATGTGCATAGATCGCCCCTAAGGTACAAGAAAGAAGGGGAACAAGCACTCACTTGCAAGTGTTTTTACATGTTTAGATCATTTTGTAGGTGCACACTTACTATCATAAGCATGATTGTCTTTCTTTTTTCCCCTTTGAGAGGATTTCTCTGTGTAACAGCCCTGGCTATCCTGGAATTCACTGTGTAGACCAGGCTGGCCTCGAACTCAGAGGTTCATCTGCCTCTGCCTCCCAAGTGCTGGGATCAAAGGCATGCACCACCATGCCCGGTGTAAGTGTGGTTTTCGTAACAAAATTTGTTCAAGTCTGAGAAACTTTAGAAGAATAGTTTTAATTTTTTTTAAAGATGTATTTACTTATTACATATACACTGTTCTGTCTACATGCCAGAAGAGAGCACCAGATTGAATTGCAGATGGTTGTGAGCCACCATGTGGTTGCTGTGAATTGAACTCAGGACCTCTGGAAGAGCAGCCAGTGCTCTTAACCTCTTAGCCATCTCTCCAGCCCCAATAGTTTTAATTTCTAAGATCACTGGAGGTATCAAAGATGCCACCCAGTGCTTGGGATTCAGCTCAGCTGGTGCTCACTCTGGGCAGTCTCAGGCAGCATGAACTCCTGCCATTGTCTACCTCTCCCCAAGAGCCAAGACTTCAGTCTTGGACTTCCGGGCAGAAAGGCTTCCAGTGAGGAGGCTGTCACCCTGAAATGCACATCATGGCCTTTACCATACTACTTAAGCTTAGGGTAGTTCTCATTGTCACCCTGAAATGCACATCATGGCCTTTACCATACTACTTAAGCTTAGGGTAGTTCTCATTGACAAATATTTGTTTTGCTGGTTTTAGTCACAGTTTAACAATGATTAATTTTCCAGTAATTTCAATATAATATACATGTTTTCCTTTTAAAAAAAAAAGAAAATTATCTTATATGCTATTTTATCTCCTTTGTGAAAAAAATCTATTTGTGGGGCTTTTGGGGGGGTTTGTTCTTTTGTTTATTTGACTGTTTTTTGAGAGCCAAAGCAATATATATTTACTTTAGTGAATTTGAACACTACAGAAAAAGCACAAAGTCGGGAGGCTCTCTGGCATTCCTGTGAGTTCAAGGCCAGCCTGATCTACATGGTAAATTACAGGCCAGAGTTACAGAGTGAGACGCTGTCTCAAAGAAAATAAAAGCATAAAGTGTTTTAAATCGTATCGCCATGCCAACTAGAAACTATATGTGTGTGAATATGTATATGTAACATTCTTACATGTCTAGACACGCATGCTGCTGCAGTTTTACTTTCTGCTGTAGACATGCTACTTTGTAGCTTGTTTTACCCTTCACGCGTTACCAGCCTTTCTTCTTTGTAGCCTATAGCCCTCTCCCCTCACCACCTCCACACACCACTTCCTTCCTTTTCACTAAGTAGGCAGCCTCTCCTCTGAAGAGGGGGAAGCCATGAGAAAACAGCAAATCCCTGGCTTTCCTGATGCTAAGTCAGCAAACACCCTCACAGCTGTGCACACATTCTCCCCGCTC
This sequence comes from Mesocricetus auratus, assembly GCF_017639785.1. Taxonomy (NCBI): domain Eukaryota; kingdom Metazoa; phylum Chordata; class Mammalia; order Rodentia; family Cricetidae; genus Mesocricetus; species Mesocricetus auratus. Next base: position 123,719,348 of record NW_024429182.1, on the reverse strand, counting down.
CCTTTGCTGGGCCGGGAAGACCATTCTCTGCTGGCTCAGCTCGGCCCTCCTCAGTGTGCTTTGGACCTGACCGTGGTCTCCCTGAGGCTCTGGGTGGGGCTGTCCAGCAGCCTCCCAGCCTCTGCTAATGAACAGCTCTGAAGTCTACATGTCCTGGGTCGGGGAGATTACTCAGCCAGCAAAGCACATGCCGCTAAAGCCTGCAGACCTAAGCTGGTATCCTCAACGTCTACATTTGAGTTCACTGGCGTTTAGAGAGCTCTCTCCCAGCAGCTGGTGAGGATAAGGGCCTCCGATATGCTCTCACCGCCCCCATCCTTCCCACCCCAGTTTGCCCTTTTCCATCACAGAACTCACGGCAAATTGTGATCTGCTCTTAGGTCTGCATCATCTGGAAAGACCTGTAATGCTCAGCTTTAGTTGTCAACTTGACATGACCTAGCATAAGGAGTTTTCAACCTCAGGTCGGCCTGTTGGCATAGAGTTGGGGAGAAGGATTGTCTTGATTATCAACTGAGTTGGGAAGAACCACCCTGATTGTGGACGATACCACTGCATGCTGGGTCCTGGGCTGTCTAAGAGTAAACGATCTGAGTAATAAGCAGGGAGAGCAAACAAGGGTCCATGCATTTATTCTCTCTCTGCTCCTAACTATGGGCACAGTGCTTTGAGTTCCTGCCTCGACTGCTCCTCAATAATGATTGTAACCTGCGGCTGTAAAGCCAAATAAGCTACCATCTCCTTCCCCCAACCGCATTTTGCCGGGGCATTTTTCATAGGAACGGAAATGAAGCTAGGATCGGGACTGTGTCTGCTTTGCCGGCACCGGACCAGCACGCAGCTATAGGGAGAGTGAAGCCATCGCGTCGTCAGCGTATAAGCAAGGTGCAGCACACCAAACTCAGTCCACATCCGTTTAGCTTTTCCCACCACATCCCAGCGCTGTGTGGACCCACAAGTCTTCCCGTAAGTATCTGATTGTTCCCTTATTGAAAGGAGCTGATGGATGAGTGCTGAGGACCTGCCTACTTGTTTGGAATCTTCCAAGTGGAAGATTATTCATCAGAGACCTACAGGAGAGGAAAGGGTGGAAGAGGAGAGGGGCTATGGGAGGAGGAAGGAAGGGAGCAGCCCTATGCAAAGTTAACCAGCCTTGTCTCCCAGGAACTCCTCTATTCTGAGGCTGTTAGCCAGCCAGTTTCCTAGGCCCATTCTTTTCGTATCCCTGCCAAACCATCCCTGGGAAAGGCAGGGCTAGACGCTCTAAATCCCGAGGTTTAAGATGATAAAGACCCTCAGAGGCTGGTGTGGGCCTCTCAGGCCTTTTTGTTCCCTGCCCCTTTGTTCCAGCAATTTCTCCCATCTCAAAGGATTTTCAGCGGCATCAAGAGCCTGACACTTTGCCCGTCCTCGTCCTCGTTCTCACAGATGTCTCCAGAGTAAGACAAAGCCATGTTGGCACCAAGGAGGGCCGGCAATAAAGGGGGACTGAGAGAGAAGAAAGCCCCGGGACAATCTGGCTGGGCCCAGTAGATTCAGTTGCTGCAGCAACAGAAAGTCAAACAATGAAGAGGGGAGGGACAGCCATTTTCTTCACTCTGTCCAGTTGTCATGGATACTGAGATTTTAAAACTAAAGGGGTAAAGGGGCTTCCTTCATGCTCTAAAAAAACGGTGTCTTTTCATTCGCTTGGCCCGCATCCTTGCTCTGGGTTAGGGACCTTCCATCCAGAGTCTTATTGGAATCAGACAATCAACTGGGGGTGTTTCCTATATAGATGACCTCCTAGGCACCAGCCCCCAAACTGGTTTTATGTAAAGCTAGGCATATAGACCCAGACACTCGGGGAGATTTCCATCCCTACTTAATCCCTACTCGAAGACCCTGAAGTTACTTCTTCCAATATTTCTCAAGACCAACACAGCTCAGCTCCATCTGTGCCTATCTCCCGGCCTCCTTATCCTAACAAACATTGGCAGCAGTGTCTTGCTAAGCTGGGAAGGCTGGTATGGTGAGGAGGTCACCGGCTTTGGTCAAGACTCATATCTGCCACTCCCCAGAATGACCTTGAACAAGGTACTTGATGGTTCTGAATCTTATCAGGTCAGGTAAATGTAAATTATGATCTCTGCTGTGTGGCACTGCAGATGCCAATGCTAAGTTATGTAATACTAAGGAGGTGCCTGCCATCCCTTAGTACTTAGTCTATACCCAACACTACAAAAGTAAGAAGCCTTTGACCTACCCACTTACACATACCCATACGCTCACACTGAGATGCACACACTTACACAATCAGAAAGATCAGTGGTTCGAGACCTTCCTAATGCTGTGACCCTTTGATACAGTTCCTCGTATTGTGGTGATCCCCAACCATAAAATTTATTTGGTCACTACTTCATACCTGTAACTTTGCTACTGTTACAAACTGTAATGTTGCAGGTTATCTGATTATTTGACCCCTGCTGAGGTCATGACCCACAGGTTGAGAACCACTGAAATAGAAGCTAGATGATAGAAAGAAACATAGATACATAGACAGATAATTGCTAGACAGACAGACAGATGATACACCCACACAGAGGCTCATATAAACACTCTCATTCTTACACACTTATTTTCACACACACAGTTTCCATTTGTGAAATTTTTTTTAAAAATGGGGGAGAGCTTGCTTATTTTAGTCATTTTCTAGCAATAGAGAGTGCAGCTTGCCCAAAACAAGCAATTCTATCTGCCCACCCATCCATTCAACAAACTGAGTTTGCAATGAATGTCAAATGCTAAAGTCATAAAAGGACAATGGGCAGAGTTACCAGCCACTGCTTCCCATTTGCCTGATGATGGGACATTCCAGCCTCACTCTGCTTCTAGGAACTCAGTATGGCCCTGTGACCTCAGCTCTCTTGGCCTCTGTATATTTTTATTTCCCAACACTTGGCAAATCCACGAAACTCCATCTGTGCATGACTGCTTGGACGACGAGGGTAAGGATGGCTCACACGGTGCTGTGGTCAGTGGAGTTGAGCTGGAAGCATTCCCTCTTTGCTAGACTCTGGTAGGTCACATTGACACCAGTATCTCACAGCACTCAGAAATAAACACTTATAAATTTTATAGGTGATAATCTGCCCTGTGGGACTGACTGCTTCTTCCAGCTTGAGTTCCACAGGATCTTCAGCATGGCCTTGTCCTGGGGCTGCATGGGGCCAGCAGCTCCTTTCTTCACCCTCAAGTTGGGAGCCACTTCCAGCAGGTGCCTGAGGGGAGCAGAGGATCCAGGTATATGTGTCTAGTTCAGGTCTGAGATTATCAGTCATTTCATAGTAGCTTCTTAGCCAGGCTTCTGTTTAACACTGAGAGGCAAGGCTTGGCTATGGCTCTACTACTTGTTAAATATGTAACTTGGAAGAAACGAATTTTGCTATTACACTGTCTCAGCTGATGATAGGTTTGTATCTGCTAAACCCAGAACATGCACAAAAGATCATAAGTCAAACATGTAATATACCTAACCTACTGAATATCAAGACTTAGGCCAGCCTACCCATTACACATGTTCAGAACACACACATTAGGTTTTGGTAGGCAAAACTATCTAACAGAAGACCTACTTATAAGGAAGGATTGAGTAACTCATGTGCTTTACTGAAAGTGAAAAACTGAATGGTTATATGGTATACTTTCATTCCATTATAAAGCTGAAAATCATTAAGTTAAACCATCAAAGCCAGGAACTATATTCACTGTTTCTTCATCCTCAAAGTGTAAATAGTAACCCTCATGGGATTGATGGGAAGCACTTTCCTAACAAATATTAAAGATTAATGGCAGCTGTATATACTTTTATTGCAATTACTCCTATCAAATCCACTGTGATGCTACATAAAAATAATGCATCTGCGTATTAAAAGGAACTGAACCGAATGACAGAAAAGTAAAAGCTATTGACTTGTCCAAAGTAGTGGGGTTGGCTGCTCTGACTTTTATCCCACTGTAGTAGTATTTCCAAATCAAAATTCAAAAATTAAAAGGGAGAATCAGAGACTGATTTACAAAAACTACATGAACAGAAAGAAAGTTTAATGGATTGCTCTCCTATCTGTCTCCCACACAGGATTCATTTCTCCTAATGGAACAAATGGAGTTCCAGGAGGGAAGAGATGATCCTAGACTAGACCTCAGACATCAGAAGCAACCCACACTCTCAGGTCAACAGAATTAATTCTGTAACAACAGACAGTTGATTCATAGCACGTCCTCCCCTGAAACCCTCACTCTGCCCCAGATGGAGCGTGCTAGGGTGGCCGTGGAGTATAACGCCTATCTGAGTGCATGAAAAGATGAACACCAGGACCGTCCTGAAGCGTGTGGCCCTTGCTTGAAAGGAGAAAGTGAAATATAGGCTGCGATTCAATTCTCAGCTGGAGAGAGTAATCAAGCTGTCCTTGTAAGGAGGCCAGATGAAGACCGCACAGCTGGCGGGGGGGGGGGGGGGGGTAGGGGTTAGGGGGGGCAGCACCTGGTTCCACCTTAGTGAGGGAGGAGGAGGAGCCAGAAGACCCTGTGGGTATCACGCAGACAAAATAAACACTGATGGAGCAAGCGGAATTGTCCAATCATTCCCCTGGGGGGTTTCGTTGCAGCAGGTCTGCCCAGCCTTTGTCTGCCTGCAGGTACTTAACTACACACTAGCACACTATCTGCTGGTAAAGACAAAAGTCAGGTGCTTGTCAAAGGGTGAGGATTCCATCTCACCCAGTCAGAACAGCTATCACCGAGCAAACAAAGGACAGCTCTCACAGTTGTCCTCGGACCTCCGGACCTCTGCACACAGGCATGCATATAATTAAATAGAGTTTGTTGGCAGAGCAGTTAGAGCCAAAGCCTGGTCTCCCTCAGGGGAGTCATCCAGGTCTTCACAAACGTGAGGTAAACAATGTCCTTCCTCAGTGGCTCTCCACCTTCCTAATGCTGCCACCATTTCCTACAGTTCTTCATGGTGTACCGACCCCCACACATAAAATTGTGTCATTGCTATTTCATAACTGTAACTTTGTTACTGTTACGAATTATACTGTATATACCTGATATGCAGGATATATCTGATATTCAACCCCATAGGGGTCTCAGTTCACTGGTTGAGAACCCTGTCCTGTAATTCCCTCAAGAGCTTAAGAAGGAGGAATGGGATGAAGAGAGCTGAGTTACCTTAACAGAGCAACAGCAAGGAATGAGCTGTCTGCACCATCACCATCATCGCTGCCCTTAATACTCAGCTGTAAAGGAGATACTTGTAAATAACACCAGGTGATTTATACTTCACCCTAAATAATTCTGACACCAGGACTCCCAACTCTTGAGAACTGCTGGCTTCCAGAGTTGACAGTTACCGTATCCTCAGCCTTTTCTCCATCTTCTTCTCTATCTACTCTGCCTTCACTCAGCCTGAGACCCCAGCCTGTGGACAGTGGTTCCCTTGGGAGCTGGTACCACAAAAACTCCTTGACTTGCACTGAGGTTGCATCCTGATAAGTCAGGCTGAAAGTATCACAGGGTAAACGCATTTAACCCAGCCAAGCTGCTGAGCGTCACAACTTATGGGCAGCCTCCTTAGAGCTGCCTTCAATTCCCTTTGGGGTCACGGGGCTCAGTGGGAGCAGTGGCAGCGGCCACAGTCCAGTATCACAAGAGGGTGCCGGGAACATGCACCTGGGCTGTCTCCTATGCTGCTAGTCTTCTCTTAGGTTTGTCCCCTGGCTTCTGTGAACCTCTGTGGCAGCTGGCAATGACAGCTCAAACAAGTAACATCAACTTATAGTGAGGGTTGCAAGTGCCGAAGAGCTAATCTTCCTGGTCTCTGGGGAAAGTCACCCGCAGGCACAGAGCGAAAGACAGACACCCGCCTGCCAGTGGCACTCTCCCATTTATGCTCATTCTCTCCTCTAAGTCTTCCCGTCTGAAAGCAGTTCGTTAGTGGACTCCCTAAGACAAGCACGAAGTGCCCAGCACAGCCCAGAGCCAAGGATGCAGCAGAAGTCGCAGGCTCCTCCCATTAGCAAACGTTATTTGACGTCATTCACCCAAGACTCACAGGACTCTCAAGAGCCCTGCCGTTCATAGCTGCATAGCAGACAGACAGATGGAAGGGATGCAGTGAGGGCTCTGGGCACGGATGGGAAATGCAGGCCCAGGGATAACCGGGAAAAAATTTTAATAATGTGTGTGTGTGTGTGTGTGTGTGAGAGAGAGAGACAGAGACAGAGACAGAGACAGAGACAGAGACAGACAAAGAGAGAGAGGGCAGAGACGTGAGGAGAGAGCACACACGTCAGGTGCACACTCGGAGGTCAGAGGACAACTTCACGGAGTTGGTTCCTGCCTCCTGCCTTTACAAAGACAAGCTCCAGGCCATCAGGCTGTGTAGTGAGCACCTTTACCACCAGGCCATCATGCCAGCCTTTGGCTAGCAATTTCAAATGATGAATACGGTCTCAGCCTTTGGCACAACTGCAAAGGGGGTGAGGCTGGTGCAGTGTCTGACAGCGAGGTAAACTAAGCATGGCTCGCTGTGTCTCCTGCAGCTCACACCATGTTGAACCCACTGGAAACAGCATCGGAGTCCGCCCAGCTATTCGTGTAAGAATTCTAGGGAATTCTGGGAGTCAGTAGGACTGACTGTGCTAAGTAACAGCATGACCCTGGGGTGGGAGAGGGGAAACACAAGTGTCAGCAGATGTGTCAACTACCCCTAAAAACGTTAGGAAATAATGACAGGAAATGGAGACTGATCAGGGACAGGGAGTGATTGCCCAAAAAGAAGCAAGAGGATGCCCAAATGTGTCACTACACTGTCCTCTGTTTCTCTAGGCTGTAAGGACTTGGGATACAAACATGATTTGTACAAGTTCACAAGAGAAACTGAGGCTTGGGAAGGACGCGGGCTTCATAACTCCGTTCTCCCTAAGGTTCCTGGGCTCAGTGTCTGCCCTGGCTATTGCCTGACAGCATGTCTCTGCCACCTGGCTGACAGCTTGATGCCGGCCTGTCACCCCTGAGCATCTGATCATAGGGTTAAGGCTCCTGGTAACAGGCCAAGGATCAGAGCGGAACAATAGCCCAGTCCTGGGGGCTGATGCTAAGCACCAACCCCAAACCCTGGTCCTGCCATTCACTGCTGAACGCCTGCTGCTGTGCATGCTAATCCAAATTGGGTTCAAGCCCCCAGCCTCTGCCTCCATTGTTGGACTGCACTTTTCATTCAGCGTGGGATTGGAGATCTGGTGAAACCTTGTGTTGCCAGTAAGAGAAGAGGAGATTTCATTAGTCTCAATAAAAATGAGTTCCTCTTATTGCTATCTTACAAAGAAAAAAGGGGTGGGGGGCATGAGAACATTATGTTTGTCTCTCAAAAAAACAAGGAAAAAAAAACAGGCAAAACCTTTTCAGCAGATGGTTGAAGCACACAGCTTTACAAGTCCACAGAAGGAACAACCACCGCCCTCCATCTCTGGTCTGCTTTTCTTACCCGAGATTTTTCAATTGTTCTTCTTTTCCTCCTGGGATGCTTCTAAGCACAACATCTATGAACCTTAAAATGGAGAGTGTTTAAAGACGCAGAGTCAACGTGAGAGGGTGGGCGAGATGAAGGCTCACCGAGAAATGGCACCAAGCCTGATGACCAGATTTTGATTCCCCAGAACCCTGACTCCACAACTCAGATCTCTGTGTGCAAATGCAAACAGACAGACAGACAGACAGATGTCTTAAGGAGTGTGAAGGAGAAGGTGACACACAGAATCTGTGAAAAGCAAGAAAAAACTTGAACAGGGAAATTTGCCTAAAAAAATATATATATTTCTATTGAATCTTGAGTGTTTCAGGAAAAAAAAAACCTCGAAGATGACCTATGAGACCTTTTTGACACACAGATGCACACATGTACACACTCATGAAGATGCATCAAGAGAGGCCAAGAGGGGTGTGTGATTTGTCTGAGGCAATGGATACTTGATTAAGGCCTGTCAGAACAAGGACTGCTCATGCTAATTTGTCTGGAGAGTTCTTATGCAAATCTCAGCAAATTCCTCCCAGGGAAAGCAGCCACGGTGACCCTTTTACCTAATCAGCTCTCAGCACTTCCTGCTCACTGATGCTCACTGCTAGACCCTTTCATCCACTCACAGGTGTCTGATAAGTGACTTCATGGCGCAGGGCAGGCAGGAGTTAGCACACTGTGGCCAGCGGCTCATGTCCAGCATGCTGCCTCCTGTTTGGGGAGTATAATAGTATAATTTGAACAGCTTTTAAATTTTATAAGAATTGGGGGGGGAGGTCTTAATCACATTTCACGACACATGAAATTCACCTCCCAATGTTTGTGAGCTGGGGGTGAAGCGCAGTTGGTAGAGTACTTGCCTAGCAGCACAAAGGCCCTGGTTCAATCTCTGAATCACATGAAGCTAAAGTTGTTGATGTACTCCTGTAATCCTAGCACTCAGGAGGATCAGGAGTTCAGGGTCACCCTCAGCCACACAGCAAGTTCTTGAGGCCAGCCTGGGATACATGATGAGCCCCTGTCTCAAAAGAAATGCATTCCCCTTTGTCCTACACACACACACACACACACACACACACACACACACACAGCCTAGAACCTTACTTTTCACCTCTCTACAAACTAGCTCCTGAACAAATTAACATTCCACCCTGATTCTTACGTTTCTACAGGCACAAATATGCTATTTTTTTTTTTTTTTTTTTTGCTACACAAAAGGTCCCTTGCTCTGGCTCTCAATCTCTGGCACCTCAAGCATGCTTTCTTCTTGCTCTAGCAAACCCAAAGTGAATGTTCAGCACCCTGCTGATAGGAACTGTCACCACTTCCCCTTGAAGAGAGAAGCACTAACAGCAGGTCTGGCTTGACTGGCCTTTTCCTCCTGTTAGTGTAAATAAAGTATGGATCACATCAGACATCACAGGACCAATCGCACACACATCAGAGGGACCAATAGGACTGAACAGATGACTCAGGATAAAGTGCTGGAAGCCATGGAAAAGCTAGGTAGATAGAGGGGCACACCTGTAATTCTAGAGCTTGAAAGGGCAAGACGGGACACCCCCAGAACAATAGCTAGACTAGTCATATTGGAGAGCTCTGGGTTTAAATGGAAGTCCCTGTCTCAATGAATAAGTCATATTGGAGAGCTCTGGGTTTAAATGGAAGTCCCTGTCTCAATGAATAAGTCATATTGGAGAGCTCTGGGTTTAAATGGAAGTCCCTGTCTCAATGAATAAGGGGGTAAGTGATCAAGAAAGACTTGATGTCAATCTTGGGCCAACACCCATATGCACATACACATGCATGTACAGCCACACATTTACATGCACATATACATATGCAAACATGAATGCACACATGTACAAACACCACAGGCACATAAACATGCCAAAAAAGGACCAACACATGTTAGTTCTGGTCGTATGACCTCCCCCCAAAGAACAGATAAGACATTGTATGTCGTATACAGATTTTTAATAACTTTTAAAAATGTTTTAAAATTATATACACTTGTGTACACATACATGCCATATTACATATGCATGTGCCATATTACACACATGGAAACCAGGTCAACTTAATGGGATTCAGTTCTCACCTTCTATCATGTGGATCCTGAAGATCAAACTCAGCCTTGGTGGCCAGTGGGTATCTTTACCCACTGAGCTGTCCCATTGGTGCTCACATGGACTTTGAACATATACTGGTCCAAAAGGAAATTCTCTACGTAGTACATATTGTGAGACATCCTCCACAGGCACACAAGTGGTAGTACTGTTTATGGAGGTTGTGGAATGTTTAGAAGGTGGAACCTATCTGGAGGAAGTGAATCCCAGAGGATTTGGGGATTCTTCCTTATCTACCCAGATGTGGCAAACTCCTATAGCCAAGCCTCACCTTGTTCTTTGTAGGGTATCTGGTTTCTGCAATAAGAAAAGTTACTAGTCCAGTTGGGGTCCATTGTAGAGGAGGCTTCCTGAGATCTCTCAGTAGATGGCATTGCCACGGCAGACTGGCCGGCTTCTGCCTCCTAGAGCCTCAGTTTGCCATGCCAGCCAGTCCCTGAAAACCCTCCACGTCCTTCCACTGCCTGAGCTGCCTTCACCATTCACCCTCGGAGCTGCCAGGGAGTCTCTCCCTTGGCTCCATCCACACGATCCCATGTGGGGTGTCTCCTACATGAATTGGACTTTTGTTCCTTCCAACCTGTGTTGAAATTTATGAGCCTGAAACAAAGGCACTCACTGTGCCCTCATCTTGGCGGTGCCCAGGGTACTAATTACCCAACAACAGCAGTCCATTGCTCTGGAAGCACAACTCTGATTAAGGAGTCCCATGGGAGGGTGCTGAGAACGATCTTTTCATTTTCTTTCTGAAGTTGCTTTGGGGCTAGGAATGCAGCTCAGTGGTTGACAGAGCTCGCTCACCTTGCATGCACAAGAGTCCTGGGCCTCTCCTCCTGCCCATCATCAGCAGTTGCTCTGCGTCAGTGCTGCAGGACACTAAGGGGGCTACCAGATGGGCATCGTGCCAGACCAGGCCTTGCATGTACTAGGCTCAGACTGTGTAAAAATTGCCTCTTATATCTGAGCCCTCTTCCTGTTACTGTACAAGGTGAGTGAACAGGCTCCGCTGATGGCTTTGTGATCAAAATCCCAGAGTTCCAAACTCAGAAGAAGCCAGATTGTAACCCAGATCAAGCTCAAAAGTCACATCCCCACCTCCAGAATGAACTAGAAAAGCAAGGCTTCTCAAAAGAGCCAGAGATCACTGTGCTCAGCCAAGTCCTAGAGTATTTCAAGAACTCAAGACACACGTCTGACAAGTGACCAGCACAGGTCTAGCATTCACGTTCTGAATTTAGAACCTAGAACCATCTTGAACTCAGGCATCATTGCCGGGACTTCCCAGGGGCGTTTCTTCACTGACCACTGACCAGTCTATACTGTACAAAAATGCAATGAATTCTGAGCAGCATCCGAGACCTTGAACTCGGAGTGCAGTGGGGAGTGTCTCTGTGAGTACACACAAGCAGCGCACTCCCACTGCAAAAGGAAGGCCTTATCCTGTCATGTCCATTGGAAACATCCATAGGCATGGAAGGAAAATATCCAATCAAATAGCCTCAGAGTAACCACTGGAGAAATGAACTCCCACTGCAGTGTGCTGGTAAGAATAGTAAGTCAGCTACCTGATGTTCACCGTTGGCCCCACAGTGTGGAGGTGTGGTCTGACCTAACAGGCCAGGTATGCTGAAATCCATCCAAGAGATTCATGGCAGGAGGGAAATACTGGCAACAAAAGACCAAGACTACAATAGAACAAGCACAGCCTAGCCTTCTTCCCTGGCCTGCAGAAAATCAGGTTGCCTTAGATGAAAGTGGGGCAGACAGCCAGATCAATCCCAGCACCTTGTGTGATGCCTCTATATTTTCATTCGTGTTTGCCCTGACCACAACACAAGATTTGCTACTGGCAGACATTCCTCCTCTTCGGAACATGATGGAAGACAGGCAGGTAGGTGAGGTGCCTGGGAGCGGAGGGGTGACCAAGGAAAGAAACCAGTGGCAAAGAATTAAACCCCTCTAAATCAAGCAGGGAGCACTGAGATCAAACTTTACTAAGCTTGCAGAGAATAAAACAGGAGGTAAGTAATCCTAAATAGCCTTTTCCCCTTCTCTTTTATTCCAATAAAAACAAAACGGAGTTGGGAAATGACTCAGTTACCTGAGTTCAACCCTCAGAACCCACGTGGAAAAGTCAGAAGAGGACTACACGCTTGCTGTCCCAGCACTGGGGGCGGGGGGGGGGGGGGGGGAGATGAAGCATGGCAGAGCTCACCCCCCCTCTCCAGGAGAGACACGGCCCCAGCTATCCCCCATGCCGTTGCAGGAACGAAGCACTAGGAAATCGTAGACAGCCTTTGTTACCTCCACATGCTCCCTCACTTAAGCTCCATGGCAATTCTGTGGTTATCTTGATCCAAAGCTATGTGTCCACACTCCGATGGACACCCAGTACACAGAAAAGAAACAAGGACATAGACGTCAGACAGCATGCTGTCACAGAAAAGAAACAAGGACATAGATGTCATACAGCATGCTGTCACAGAAAAGAAACAAGGACATAGACGTCAGACAGCATGCTGTCACCACATAGTTTGGCCAACAGTAGACAGAAGATTTGAGCCCAGGTCACCTGAAACTCATACCCATACTCATAAGCATACTAGCTGCTATTTGTAGAGATGTCCTGGCACCTGGAGCCCGACAGTATCTACATTAATTTCAGTGCCATTCAGTATCTACATTCATATAATGCATCCTGCATGGTGGAAATCATGACCAAACAAAGCTTCTCAGTAGATTTGCCTGGGATCCTCAGGGTAGCACTTCCCAGAGGAAACTGGGTGTCAGCTAGGGTCCTTATCCAACTATGGACAAGGCATCATCTCTCCTTAAACCAAGCATCTGAAGCCAAGTACACACAACACACCTCTATGGAGAACCAACCACAGCTACAGAGATTTTTTATTTTGAAGTCTGGTGGTTAGTATACTAACTTGACAGGCTTTAGAAATACCTCTGGGTATGCCTATGGGGATTATCTTGATTAAGTCAACTGAGGTGGGAAGGCCTGCCCACTGAGGGTGGCACCATTCCCTGGGCGGAGATCCCAGTCAGTATGAAAAGAAGAAAATAAGCTGATCACAATTATTTAGCATTCATGGGCTTCCTGACTGTAGATGTAAGGTAACCACAGGTTTCTGCTATGACTTCTATGATGGACTGTAAGTCGGAACCATGAATCAAAATAAAACCTTCCTTAAGTTGTCCTTGTCACAGTAATAAGAAACAAAGGCCAAGTCCCAGCTCAGGCTGGTGACCTTCACCCTGGAAATCATGTTAGATGACCGTTGGTTTTTGTGTTGCTAGGACAATGGCATAGCCTCTGACCATCAAAATGACAACCAGCCTCCCGTCAAGAGTTGCAGCCGGTTATTCTCATAAACTTTACAGTTTGTAGGCTCTCGTGGGTGGCAATGACTTCCAAATGATGATTCAGACCTGGCATCGAAGAGCATACCAAGCGTGCATTATCACAGCTGCCGCTTCTCCCAGCCACTGCCACCCACGCAGGCTTTCACAATGAGCCAGTAGCACCAGGAACCAGGTGCGGCCAGCATTGCTTATCAGCAGGTGTTAGACAAGCCCATGGGAACCTCACTTCCCTGCCAGCCAGCAACTGCCCTGGTTCCTGCACTCCTTGGCCCTCTAACTGAATGTCATGCCAGGGATCTACAAGTAGACTTTCCAAACCCACAAAACCCACAGAAATAAGCCAGTGTGGCAAATTCTGCCTCCCTTAGCAGTAGCATTCCTTGTTCGGTAGGTACCGTAATTACTTCCGTAAGGTAGTGTTTGCTGGAGCCAAGTCCATAGACCACCACCAAAGAAGACACTGGCAAAGCTCTCTGGTCTCACTTCAGTCAGCATAAACTGCTGTCCATCTGTCCATCCTCTCCAGTTATTTGGTAGATACCTGTATTATTTGACAGCAGAATAATTCCTTAGAGTTTTACTAGGTATACCTTTGATTTCTTGAGAGCATTGCCTTCCACCTGTTATTTTATACTCAAGGCTGTTTATCTGGCTTATTATGGCCTTGTTAATTTTATTAAAAGTGCAGGGTTTTTTAGTGTGTTGATAGATTTTTAATTGTGTTTTCCTTTAAGCAGTTTAGGTTTTGAGCATTGTGTCATGATTCCTTTACTGTTTGCCTTCAACGTTCATGTCCATTCCTGAAAGAGTTAGCATTTATGTCTGTCTTCACTTTTGCTTTTAATTTCAGTTTTTAGACTTTAACTCTTTTTATTGTTTCATTTTATGGCATGTTTTCGTTTTAGTTTGGTTTTTGGTTTTTCAAAACAGGGTTTCTCTGTGTAGCAAGGCCAGTCAGGACTATTGAGAGACCTTGTGTGACAAAACAATGTTTGGGGAATAAAAATCCCATAACCTCACCGAATGTGGCACCATTAGTATTTTCCTGTATTTATTTGTATTATTTTGTAATTTTACATATTTTAGTCCAAATTATAACATGTATTTGTACACACACATGATATACAACTTCCTTATTTTACATCGTCTTTTCATTATCTTACTATCATTAATCTTTAAATGTCTCTTTTGTTGGCGCTATAATATCTCATTTTAAAAACTATGTGATGATTAACAAATTCCCAATGATTAGACCCACTTTGTTATAAGTGACTGCAATAAAAATAATGATGAGTAAATTTTTGTCTTCATATCTGTGTGTCAGATGCCAAACATGGAATTTGTTGGACAAAGATTTGAACTTGTTTTAGCTTTTTAACAAATACTGCTCTTCAGAACTGTATTATCATTCATTCTAAATCCATGGCAAGAATCTAGGGGGTTCCCTTCCTCACCTCACTGCCCAAATCCAATGCCTTTTCAGACCTCTGTTAATGTAACAGGGGGAGATGATGTTTCATTTTTAACTTACATTTGCTTAATCACAAATTGCATTCCAATCTCCACTCCATCTGGAATTTTCTTTGGTGTTTGAAGTCAGAAAAGGCTTTGGCTTAAGTTTCCCCCAAGAGCTGATGCCATTTGGAAATATCCCTCCCTCCCCCGTGGTGTGCAGACCACTTGTGTGGGCACTGAGTTCCTATAGATGCTGAAGGACCAGTCTGACCCTCCAAGGTCCACTGGTTTATTGTTTCAGTTTTGAGAACTGGCCTTGAACTTACTCTGTAGTTGGAGGATAATGTTGGTCCCCCTGTCTGTACCTCCTGAGTGCTGGATTACAGGAATGTGCTACTACACCAGGTTCATGGGATGCTTAGGAATCCAGTCTAAGGTTTCAAGCACGCTAGGCAAGCACTCCACCAACTAAGCTACATCCCAGCTCTACTATCTTATTAATGTGGTTTTACACCTGTCATAGCCAATGATCACTCTTTTATTCCTATCTAACCCACAGGCCATTGACTGCAGACTCATTTTGTCAACTTTACACACACACACAGTTACTCTGGGAATTTTGACTGAGATTTACGAAGCCCATGATCTTTAACACCCTTATGTCATTATATCCTGTAAGTAATGTGTGGCTTGTGTCCCCGTCATCTGAATTTCCCTTTCTATCTGTCAATAAAGTTTGGGCATTTTTGTCTCAAAGCTTCCACAAATTTCTTGAAGCATCCCCCTAAGTATTGCATGAGTTTTCTTGCTAGTGTATTCTTTCTCCATCATGCCATCCAATTCTTGCTTGGGCTTACCCATGAGTGTTGTTATTAGTATGCTTGTGAGAATAGCCTGTTAAGTTCATAAGTGAGTGAATTAAGTTTTATCAAATGTATTTCAGCACAGGCTGGTCTTAACAAGTCATCATGGGACTTAATAGTGTAAGTGGTAGGAGAAAGTCCCACACAAAACTGTCCTCAAATTCAAATGAATCCCAATTTCTAAATTAGTCTTGGGATCTGAAAGTTTGCATGCATATCCATAAAGCATGCTTATTTATAATTTTCCAGTTTGTGTTACTGTGAAAGCTTAAAATCAGGATTGCACCAACTCTATGAACTTGGGTTTATTCCGTTATTTTCTTCAGCAGAGAAGCAAGCTTTTCTCTAAGAACTTAAAATAACTCACCAGAAATTTATCTGGCCCTGGTATATATTTTAGACTTAATCCTTTAACTGTTTTTACTTTTCTTTCTTGTACATTATTTGCCAGATAGTTTATCATCTCAGAACAATTTCAAAGTCTCCAACAAAACATCATTCCATCCTCCATAGCAACCGCTGTTTTATAGTCTAAAATGTACATCGAATGGATGATCATTATCACTCCCTTTTCCTGAATTTCTCGTCTCTTTTTCTGTTAGTTTTTTTTCCCCAAAAGAGCAACCAGAAAATCCTAGATTTTTCAGTTACACTGTGTTATTAGCTACCTTTCTGTTACTATGATAAAATATTCTGACCAAAAGCAACTTAGCGAAGAAAGTGTTCATTTTAGTTAACAGGTCTGAGAGAAGGAGTCCATGGAGATGATTGAAGATGGCCCATGATGCTGGCCCAAAGTCAGGAAGTACAGAGAGAGGCTATAAACCCTCACAACCCACTTCCAATGGCATACTTCCTCCAGCAAGGCTCTTCCTCCTAAAGGTTCCATAACTCCCAAACAGCGCCACCCCTGGCGGCCAAGCGTTCAAACACACAAGCCTCTGGGGGCCATTTTTCATTTTTTGTTTTTTGTTTTGTTTTGTGACAGGGTTTCTCTGTGGCTTTGGAGGCTGTCCTGGAACTAGCTCTTGTAGACCAGGCTGGTGTCGAACTCACAGAGATCCGCCTGCCTCTGCATCCCGAGTGCTAGGATTAAAGACGTGAGCCTTTTCCCTGTATTCTAAACTGGCGTGTTCTGCAGTCGTATTCTCTCCTTCCTTCTCTCTGAGGTATACTCTGTTGATAAATTCTTTTCGATCATCTATCTTTTAATCTTTTATAGGCTTATAAAAACTGCAAAAAATCATTAACTTCTTGTACTGTGGACAACAGTTGATTAACACATGCTTTCATGGGTTGCAGTGTATGAGAGGATTATAATGGTCAAGCATCAGGCCTGGGAACAGACCCTGAATCTGTCCGTAATGGCTGGTGTAATTCTCTCAGCCTCAGTCTCCCTGCCTCTGAAATGGGCTTAATTCCTTTGAGATAAGACCCAGCACATGTGTCTACATAGCACTACGACATTTGGTGATTTCACAAAGTATCTTCCATAAGATGTTCAACTGGACAATAAAAAACACCTTCCTGTTTTCCACTTAGTGCTTTTGCCTTTAAAAAAAAAAGCCTACCTTTCTTTGGGTGTGCATTCAGCGTTCACTAATTCAAATGAATCAACTTAGTTTGCTGTTTTATTTTCAACTCCCCCTACCCTGACACAGGGGAGTCCTTTGGTAGAATAGCCCTGGCTGAATTCAGAATCATAATCTTGCAAGCCTCCTGCCTCAGTTTCCCTATTCCTAGCAGTCCAGGTGTGTGCCACCACAGTCAGCTAAAAGTTCTCAGACAGTTTTGTTTCTTTTGTTTTTCATTGTTGCTGTTTTACTTTGTCCCAGGGTAGCAGGGGCTTGAAACCCGGGGTGTGTACAGTTCCACAAGCCCTCCACTAAAGAGATAGCCCAGCCCTTATTTCTATTTTGCTGACGTTTATTTTATTTCATCTTCCATGTATTCACTCACTCACTGTGTGCAAGTGTCTCTGTGCATGTGTGTGCTGGTGCAGAAGACAATTTGCTGGAGTGGGATCTCAGTTTCCATCAAGTGGGATCTCGGTTTCCATCATCAAGTGGGATCCCGGTTTCCATCATCAAGTGGGATCCCGGTTTCCATCATCAAGTGGGATCCCGGTTTCCATCATCAAGTGGGATCCCGGTTTCCATCATCAAGTGGGATCCCGGTTTCCATCATCAAGTGGGATCCCGGTTTCCATCATCAAGTGGGATCCCGGTTTCCATCAAGTGGGATCTCAGTTTCCGTCATCAAGTGGGATCTCGGTTTCCATCATGGAGTGAGATCTCGGTTTCCATCATCAAGTGGGATCCCGGTTTCCATCATCAAGTGGGATCTCGGTTTCTATCAAGTGGGATCCCGGTTTCCATCAAGTGGGATCTCAGTTTCCGTCATCAAGTGGGATCTCGGTTTCCATCATGGAGTGAGATCTCGGTTTCCATCATCAAGTGGGATCCCGGTTTCCATCATCAAGTGGGATCTCGGTTTCCATCATCAAGTGGGATCTCGGTTTCCATCGAGTAGGATCCCGGTTTCCATCATCGAGTGGGATCTTGGTTTCCATCGAGTGGGATCCATCATTTACCCACTGAGCCACCTTGCCAGTCACTGAAATTCTTGTTAACATGATATAATTCGTTAATTTGAAAATATAATTAAACAGCCTTTGCAAGAGTTTAGATCCTTACATTTAACAACTTAATAGCTGCATTGTCTTGTGGCTGCTGGACCTAAGGAGGATTCAGCTCTTTGGTGCCATGTAGTGTGTGAGCTCTTATTTGCCCTCATGGGCTATCAGAGCTCTCCCATAGACCAAGGCTGCAGACTTCATGCTAGTTCCCAGAATTCTGTCAGTGACTGCCTGTGAGGTTTTGAAATCGTTTTATTGGGATGAAAAGTGTGTCTCGTGACATCACCCATTGGAAGGTGAAGAGTTTGACTTTTGTAGTACTTTCCTAGCACGCGGTCTCCACCACTGCCCCTTTAATCTGATAAAGAACACTGTGAGTTTATCATCTACATATCAAGGTGTGTGTGTCCCAGAGTCCCGGGTGGGGTGGAGCTCTTCTGGCTCTTTTCTAGGAAAGCTGAGAATTATCTATGACATAGCTCAGTAATAAAATACTGCCTGGCATGCCCTGGGTATAAGTCCCAGCACTACCAAAGTTTAAAAATAATATTTTTAAAAAATCAGAGGAATTACTAGAGAATAGGATTAAATTTCTTTAAACTCTTTCCAAAATGATGTTTATTATTAGCATTCTATTTAATCATTTATTTGCCTTTGTTTTTTAGTCAGAATTATTTTTTTTTAATTTTATGACCATTGGTGTTTTGCCTGAATGTATGTCTGTCTCCGTGAAGGTGTCAGAAGTCCTAGGACTGGAGTTATAGACAAGTGTTAGCTGTCATATAGTGCTGGGAATTGAACCTGGCTCCCCTGGGATAGTAACCAGTGCTCTTAACTGCTGAGCCTTCTCTCCAACCCCCTTGAGTGAGACTCGTATGTGGCCTTGGTTGGTCTGGAATTCATGCTTGAAACCAGACTGGCCTTGAATTCATGATCCCTCCCTCTGTCTAACCCCCCAGGGCTTGGATCACTGTGTGTGCTGTTGCATCTGTATAAAACACAGTTTTGAGACTTGGAGACTGTAATTATTTTACAGGAAATCAAGGCATGAATTACATTCCCACATTCGTGTGTCAGAGCCCTCGCCCCCGGATGCATTATATCTCTTGGAGACAGAGCCTTGAAAGAGGCAGCTCAGTTTAAATGGAGTCACTAACCCAACATGACTGATATTTTTACAAGAAGAAATCAGGACCCAGCCACTCACAGAGGGATGAGGCAGGAAGAAGACAACAGCCATCTATAGAATGAGGCCTCAGAAGAGATCAACCTCAGCCTGAAGAGCAATAAGACTATTCCTGGTGTTTAACACACTCCATCAATTGTGGTGACATATTGTTTATGATCTAATAAAGCCTGCCTGGAGATCAGAATGCAAAGCTAGGCACAGCCATAGAGGCTAGGCAGTGGTAGCACACACCTTTAATCCTAGGACTCAAGAGACAGAGGCAGGTGGATCTTTGTGAGTTCAAAGTCACCCAGGGCTATATGAGTATGAATCCGTCTAAAAAAGAAACAGAGCTCACACATTTAGTCTCTACGGGTGTGGAAATCAGGATTCACTAGACTCTGTATATACGAAGGAGAGTTTATTTGGGGAAAAAGAACTTACACAGAAAACAAGTGGTACTCCAGTTCCAGGGATGCAGACCCCACCAACCTGATGCTCTCCATGACCAGAAGGGGTTTCCAAACCCCAACCTTTTCCTCTTAACCAGTCACATCTACACCTGCTACCACGCCCAAAAGGTCAGTGCTACGGGTGGGGAGGCGGATCTATCACTACAAGTCCCAAAAGGCATGGTCAGCACTACAGGTGGGGAGGCAGATCTATCAATCACTACAAGTCCCAGCACTCAAGAGGTATATAAGACAGGACCAGGGTTTCAGAGCAGGCATTCAACCTGGATAATTAGTCTCCAGCCACAATGAGGATAGGATCTCCCCAGCCTTGGTAGAGGTAAAAAACACTCTTGGCTTGGCTGTTTTGTTTTTCTGATCTTCAGGTTGCACTCCAATATCTGTCACTGGGTTTTTATTATCCATGCTGTAATCAGTGATGACAACACATACACCAACCACCTGTCTACCTCATGACCACCAGTACTGCGGCTGTGTGCCCAGGTAGATGGGTACACACACCACCTCGTCACCCAGGTGGCATCTACTTAGCAATCAACCCTGTTGGGACCACCTCCCTCCATTTGTATTCCCCTTTCATTGTACGTTAGCTCCTGAGCCATTTGAAAGATGAGACACATATCTGTTTCCATGGCAATCATTGACTGCGTATCCCCATACCAAGTTCATAGTTTGGAATATATTAGGCACACCAACAATTCACTAAAATGAATAAAGTGCTTGATAAATCAGAGGCCCTGACTTTGCTCCTGAACCATTTTCCTTATAGCACTGTGCCTCAATTTAAAAAAAAAAACACAACTGATTCTATTTCCACCTCATAGTTTTTGCTTCTCTTTAGCTGCTCTCTTTGCCCCTTGGTCTGTGTTTTGCAATGTCTGGCTAACGTTGATTACTACAGCAATGCCCACAAAAGCCTTTCTCGTGAGCAGCACGCAAGCACAGTTGGAGAATGGCTGACTGTGTTTCGTTAATATCCCTGACAAAACCCACATATCATGAAAATAAATATCCTTCATTGGAACCCCATGCCCTAAGCAGCTGTCCAACCATCATGATTTGTTTCAAATAAATGAATCCAGCCAGGAAGGATTAATAGGTAGTTTAACACCTAACACAAGCTTAAATATTTCACAAACACATATCCCACACAGCCCTCACGCTCAGACCCTGGAGATAATTAAAAGCATACAAAAGCACTGGGCTGCATTTGCTACAGGTAATTTGCAGGGGGAAAAAATAATCATTCTGACAATTAGACCCAGAGCAGCGTGCCCCTTGTCAAAGGCCAAAGACGCCTGTGGATGCTGCTTCTGCATCACTTTTTGAGAGCTTAATTAATTTGCTCACTGATAAGTCTCAAAACAGCTCTGGGGACCCACCTGTTAATAAACGATGGACAAGGTGTGTGTGTGTGTGTGTGTGTGTGTGTGTGCACGTGCGTGCATGTGTGTGTGTGTAACTTTTTAAAATTCTAGGTGCTTCACACCTAGACTCATTTGTATATTAGAAACTCTTTATATTCCCTCCTCTGCAGCCTCCAAAAGCTAGTCTCAATATAATGATATTTCAATAAATTCAATTCACCATATTAGGGTCAAGGCGATGCATGCCTCCTTCAGCTGGGCCAACGTTTTTATCCAGACCATTTTCTGCTCCTCCACACTTTTTCAATCCACACCAAACAAGCACTTCCCAGTACAGGAATGCAATCTCTCTGACCACAGTAGGTAGGGACTGCAACCCACGTAAGACCTGCTCCCCCTTCATGGTTCCAATTGCATGTGCCCCTGCCCCCCATCACCGGCCCGTGTCAATCAACATTTCTCACAGCTCTCGGGAAGGCATATATAAGACTTCACTCTAGCAAGGGTCCTTTAACCCTACCCCCTCACAGCTCCCCAAAGCGACGTGTCAGGGCAGCAGGTCCGAGTGACTTCCAAAGACAAAACAGCATCCAGCTACCAAACCTGCAGGCTCTGCCCTCCCCTCTCCCCCGCCCCCAGCACAGGAGCACACAAGCTGGGCTTACTCTGCTGCGAGTTACTCTGGTCTTAATCTTCCTTCTTCCCCTGCCTTAACTACTATTCCAAAACTTATATTGAAATGGTATTAGAGAGGGCAGGGGACTTGCAAGCAGAGAGTCGTGTTTACAGAGCGCCAGTGAGGTGCCCAGCAGACCCTGGCGCTCCCACTTAAATTTTTACAGTTCTGTGAAGGGGACTGGTTACCCCTCGCTGACACATTAACAACTAGATCTACAGAGACTTGCAGAAAGCCGTTGTCATACTGCAGAAAGTGGAGTATGTGCCCAAAGATTGCAGAGCCAGGACTCTGTTCACACTCCCCTCCCTGCCACCGCCGCCCCCTCTCCCATCACTGCTCCTGGAACCACAGGAGAGCAGGTCCCTGCAAGCAGGGCTGCGTTTGGACAGCCCCAGTGTTCTGACCAAGGCGCCAGCAAGACAAAAGCTACAAAGCGAGCTAGTGGCCTTTGTAATTACTTTTCCTGATAAAACACACTCTCTTTTCTCCCTAGTGTTTTCCTGAAACTGATTGATACACTGGGGAGGGGGAGGGCGTGGAGAGAAAACCCCTTCTCTCAAACTTGAGAGCTTCCAGTGAGATCCTCTGCCAATATGCCAAGCCCCCTGCCCGCCACCCCAGAGCCCTCTCCATGGTGAATGACTGAATGGCAGCATGGGGCAGGAAGCAAGCTTGCCAAACACAGTTCTCAACTGAACGCTCCCCAGGCGGCTCTGGCTTCCCCTGTCAATACGGAGGTCTCTGTGCTTTCTGAAGCCCTAGCCTTGATGAATATGTGAGAAAAACAAACATTTGTCCCAGGCTTTGGGAAAGAAGAAGGGAGGGCCCCACCCCACCCCAGGCAGGCCTGGGAAACCCCAAGGGTCTAATTGAAAAGGTTTTAAATAGTAAATATGAAATCTAAACCAAGATGGTTCTTTTGCAAAGGAAATAAACCATTCATTAAGCCGATTCTTTTCTATAGGTTCACCTTAAATACAAGAAGCAAAACCTCCCCCATGGCTATCTCGCTGCCAAATCTCATTTTGATCATATGGCTGAGCAGACAAAGAACAAAGTGGGGAGGTCCCAGGGGGGTAGATTTCTTCCTGACTTGCTATTTGGGGGGGGGGGACTTCGTGGGAGAGATTCACCAGGTCCTTCTGGAATCCGAGTGTCTTCTTCAATCTTCTCTGAGAAGGAAGTCAACAAGAAATGTGGCCTACTAGGGTGAGTAACTAAAAAGAGAAAAAAAGAAAAAGGAATCAGGACAAATTGGAGACCAAAGGGCAGAGGAAGACATAACAAGATAATCAGAACTCCCTTGAGCTGCCCTAGCTGGGTTAGTGTTCCGATAGGAAGCCAGAGCAGGACCAGGGAAGGTCAACTGAGAAGATATACCTGGAGTTTTGGAGGGTCCCCACAAGAATGGGACACACCTGTCCATCTCGATTGTCACCTTCTTTAACTCACTCCTGTAGTGGGAGACCTCGGGGAAGATGGACACAGTGTAGACATACATGGGATTCCCCAAATTCCAGCTCTCTTATGATTGACAACACTGTACCTATGGACCCTGGTGCACCCGACACTTCGCCAAGATTGAACAACATCTACTTTCAGAAACACTATTGTTTAAGAGGCCATTAGAAAGGGAAAAAATGCCTCCATTGAGACCATGACATGTCATCAATTTTAAGAAGCACGCTGATTTCAGAGATGTTAATATGAAAGAAAGAAAGAACATCTCAGAGTCAGCGAAATATATGAATAGGTGACATTTACTGGGAACACAGCCGGTGCCAGGCCCAGTGCCAAGCACTTCCCATGGATTAGCTCCTTCACTCCCCACAACTATAATTATCCTCATTTTTCAAATGAGGAAAGCAGGTCTTCAAGAGCTGAATTAACTTGCCCAATATCACACACTGTAACCAGGATGTTCATTTGGACCTATACAAACCCACAGCCTAAGGGTTTATGCTTGGGAGAGAGTTCCCCCAAATCAACTGGATGAATCTTGAAAACATATGCATTCGAGGCATCCTTCCCTATGTTTTCTGTTCCTTGACATCTGCAGTGCTGTCCACAAGTGTTTACGGTTCACAAGCATCTATGCTGGAAGGGGCCTCTTCCTATCAATATTTGTGAACTTTGGAGTTCAGAGGGATGGGGGGGGGGAGCTGTCTCCAGTTGAGTGTTATCCTCTAGTCCTGTCTCCTGGACTTCAGTACAACACAGCACACCACGAACCACACAGTTTTCAGAGGACTGAATGATGCAAATTCCCCTTAAAACAGTGATCAGTAAACTGGGCAATGGCGCATGCCTTTAATCCCAGCACTCAAGAGGTAGGGGGCCAACCTTGTCTAGTGAGTGAGTTCCGGGACAGCCAAGGCTACTCACAGAAACCCAATAGTGATCTGCTTGTCACAAAGCAATTCTAAGCCTCAGATGGGAGAGACATGGGTGTCAATCACAGGCTCACTAGACTAGTCTTACAACCCTGAGCATCTCTAACCCACTCTGTTCATCTGGATCATAAAGATTACTAGTACCCCTGTCAAGTGGTGGTGGTTAAGACAGAATGAGACCTTAGGCATAAGCCTGACAATTAAGAAATTCACACATAGTAAGTTCCCTGCATCTCTTAAAATTTGAACCACTGTATTTGTACACAAAAGGAAATGACATTAAGAAATCACTAAATCGGACTGGAGAGATGGCTCAGTAGTTAAGAGTATTGGCTGTTCTACAGGACCCAGGCTTAATTCCCAGAACCCACATGGCAGCTTACAACAGTATCTAACTCCGATTCCAGAGGATCTGACATCCTCACCCAGACATATATGCAGACAAAACACAAATCAATGCTCATAAAATAAAAACAAATTAAAAAAAAAGAAATCTCTAAGTCCAAAAAGAGTGAGTAATCTTAACAACTCTTAAACACTGATCAGTTGTTGGGGACACTGGCTCTAGTCGGCAGTTTGTGTCCTGCCAATAGGACCTTAAACATGTCTGTAATCCCATGAAAACCACGGAGAATTTTGAAAGAACCATAAAAGATAACTGGATATTCTGGCTAGTCCACCCCCTGGGTTACCACCTTGTACTGACTTCAAGCATTTCACAGTTCCCTAGAGTACAGAAAACTTAGAGTCTTGCATAGCCTCTTGTCCATGGAAATGCAGTTGGTTCTGAGTGGAGAGCATCATCAGTGCTCCGTGCAGTCTGAATGCCTAGATATGCTGTGGCTTTGGATCTCTTCAGAAGGCTATGACTTTGCATGACAGCATCTTCCCTGTTCTCTCACAAGTTAACTAGTCAACATGAAATCTTTGGTCTGTGTTTACTTTGTATTAGCATGATAGACATGATTTTCCATTCTAGAAACACTGAAGCTTCAACAGCAAGCCTCCCTTTGTCATACGTATAATGAAAAATGATAAAAATGTCCCATTACACAGTAGTTGCAAAGATGAATGGGATATACAAGCAAGAACACTGTAGGGTGTTCTGGTACCTTGTAACTTCTCAAAAACCTTACTAAACAAATCAGTTATGCTGTCAAAACTGAGTAGGAATTGGTGAATAGAGAGTAAGTTAGCCTCCAACTGTTTATGCTGATCATCATGTGACTATGTGATCACAGATCAAGTAAATAAACAGATGAAATAAAATAAAAATTGAGGAACACCAGGCATGATGGCACATGCCTTTAATCCCAGAATTTGGGAGGCAGAGGCAGGTGGATGTCTCTGGGAGACTGAGCCCAGTTTGGTCTACATAGTGAGCTCCAGGACAGCCAGAGCTACATAGTGAAACACTATCTCAAAAAAAAAAAAACAAAACAAAGATAAAATAAAATGAAATTGAGAAACAAGAGTTATAATTTATTTGGAAATTTGGACTTAAGGAGGACTAGGTTTTGGGTGGTTTTCATGGGCATATATATGTTTGTGATTTTGCTTTTATACTGTTTCATACCAACATACATTCCACTAATTATCTCTAACTCATACAATAAAAATAATAACATTGATATTTCACAGTGTTTCTCAGAACTTCAAAATATTCTGTACTGATAGGGGATATCCTTCTGTATGCTGTGAATATATGTTTCTCTTATTGGTTGATGAATAAAGTTGTTTCAGTCAATGGACAGGCAGGACACAGCCAGGTAGGAGATATAGGCAAGGCTACCAGACTAGGAGAATGCTGGGAAGAAGAATGGAGAGAGGGAGTCACCAGTGAGATGCCATGTAACTACCAGGAAGGTAGGACACCCAGGTATTCTCCGGAAAGCCAAGACTACATGGAGACACATAGATTAATAGAAATGGGTTAATATTTAAGAGAGAGCTAGCCATTAAGAAGCCTGAGCCATCAGATGAACCGTTTATAATTAATATAAGCCTCTGTGTATTTATTTGGAACTAAAGGACAACGGGATCTGGTGGGACAGAAACATCCACCAACACTGTACCTGAACAACTCTGAGGAGAACTGATCTGTGGGTTCACCAGAGCAGAAGACGGGGACTCAGAATTATTTATAAGCATGTGGCTGACTAATTGTGATCGATGGAATTTAGGAAACTCAGAAAAAAAAAACCATAAGGAATCAGAAGAAAAAAAAAACACAAAACAAAAAACCATGAAACAACTTCTAGACCATGTCTCAGTCTTGGAAAAGTGTTTCCACATTCCACAAAATCGTTCCCTAGCCAGTCACAGATGCCCTAAGGTCCTTCAAGAGCTTATTAGAGTGGCTTCTAGTAACATGTAAGGATTCATGGCCATGCCCTATGTCTTGCTACCTAGCTGGATTTTACTTCCCCAAAGCTGCTCTTTGCCAGGGAGGCAGTAACCCCTCACTCTTACCCTCCAGCCCTATCCTCACAGTATTGACCTGGTTCTAGATTGGTAGGCAGGTATCAGGGCTGGCAAACGAAGACCCTCTTGAGACTGATGGAGCTATTCAGTCATCCTAAACCCTGCTTATGACCTCAAAGAGCCTTGCAAGAGATTAAAATACTCTCTTGCAGGATTTGTTGATTAATAATTCTATCCCATGACTCACAGGGAGCATTTCCTCAGCAAGATGAAGTTGACCAAAAGGTCTCCACATATATACTCACAGTTCCATGAAGGTGATTGCTCGGGCCTGGATAGCATGGCGGCAACTCACCCCAACTGAAGACTAAACACAAACAGAAATGGCCTTTCCCCACTTTCTCTCTTTCTAGTTGTGAGAGAGCAATCTGTAGGAAGACTGGAAAGAGCATGGACTCCACAAATCACTCCATTCTCCCCAGCCTCCTACTTCCAGCTGACTCTCAGGGTCTTCCTTTCCTTCTCCACTACCTCCTCCCTGAGGAAAACTTGGAAATACACGTCAGGGGCTGGAAACCCAGCTTGTCTAGTTTTGTATTCAATCCCAAGTGTCACGTGACACTGTGGTACTCAGTAGGAAGACCAGACATTCAAGGTCATTCTTACTTAGATACTTCGTGAGCTCAAAGCCAGCCTGTGATAGAAACCCTGTTGAGAAGGAAAAGAAGAAAAGAGGAAGAGGAGGAAGAAGAGAAAATAAAAAGAGCTTCTGTCCAGGCTGGAGATGGTCAGGGGGGTGGGGGGTGGGGGGTGGGGGGTTATGGAGGGGATTGAGACAGGGTTTCTGTGTAGCCCTGGTTGACCTGGAACTTTCTCTGCAGACCAGGCTGGCCTCAAACTCAAAGATCTGCCTCCCAAGTGCTAGGATTAAAGGCATGCACCACTACCATCTGTCTGATGACTGGCAATCTTAATGGAAAGGGTCCAGTGTAAATAATATGGGACTAGAAATGCCAAAGATATATTTTGCAGTTTCTCTGGAATTAAATGTTTTGTTTCTTTGGGGGTCTGAAACAATTATACTTTGGTTTCCTCTTAGGATGTAAACATTTTAATTACTAGGAATTTTTTATTTGCAAAGCATAAAGGAAAGATGGGGTTAACAGCAAAAGCTAGCTTGTGCTCTTAGGGAAATAATAGTTACTAATTTTTATTATAACTTGAATATTTGTGAATATAAAAAATATTCAAGCCACTAGAAATTCTAAAGAAGACAGTCAGTCAACAATAATCAGAATTCTACCACCCAGACACAAACACAGACATTTTTTATTCAAATGTAATCTCTATTTCTTAGAACTATTAATTTTATAACCTGGTGTTTCCCTTAGCTACTGTGTGCACATCTTCCCCATCAGCAGATACAATGCTACATTATCATTTTCTTTTTAAATATTTTATTTTGTTAGGTATGGATAGTTTGCCTACATCTATGGCTGTGGAGCACTTTCATGCCTGGTACCTGTAAGGGCCAGATGAGAACATCAGATCCCCTGGAACTGCAGTTATAGATGGTTGTGAGCTACCAGGTGGGTTCTGGGATTGAACCTGAGTCCTCTGGTAGACTAGCCAGTGCTCTTAGCCACTAAGCTGTCTCTCCAGCCTTTACAAACTACTTCATCAGACAGTATGCCATCATAGTGTTTAAGTCCTCCCCTGAGAGAGAATTGGAATGCTTATCAAGCCATGTTACAAACATCAGCTGGGGCAGACAGCCTCTGGCAAAACTCTTCATATACATGAGTAATTATTTTCTTAGGAAAAAAGTATCTCTACAAGTGGAATTGCTATGCTGGGATTTTGCATTATTTGTTTGCTTGCTTGTTTATTTTACTTGAGACAGGGAATCTCTACACAGCCCTGGATGTCCTGGAACTCACTATGTAGACCAGGCTGGCCTAGAACTTAGAGACCCACTTCCCTTTGTCTTCCTAGTGCTAAAATTAAGTGTATCCCACTACACCCAGCTAGGGACACTTGCACTTTTTCTAAGGGTGCCAATCTGTCTAACCAAAAGGCCCCCTGGAAGGACTTGATCAATTTACTCTCTCTCCTCCAGAAACTTAAGAAAACATCTGTTCTCCACACCATTAGCAACTCTGGTACTGCAAAATATCCTGTTGCCTTACACATTCCTAATAAGCCAGAGTCCTGCTTTCCCCTGACCATCTCCAGCCTGGGCAGAAGCCCTTTGGGGAGAGGGACTGACAAGGCATCCCGGGAGTTTTGAATATCAAGAGCTTCTGGGGTGCGGGGAGAGGCATGCAAAGACCCCAGGGAAACATCTCTTTCAATTTCGACCAGGGGCCAGAGAAATGCTAAGAAGGGAGCCGAGGGTGTGAGACCCGCCTCCTCCACACTCCAGGTGCAAAGCGTTTCTCCGGCCCCCACCCTCCATTCCAAACAACATCTGTGGGTGAAAGCCAGCCCACAAGAAAGAGAAAAGCAAAGAGAAGCACTAGAAGAACAGCCTAGGCCTGCGGGTTAGAAGGGCATTCTGTTCCCACCGGGGACCCCCTTTCAGCTGTAAACTGTTGTATTTGACATTTCAATGCCAGCCCGGGGAGAGAAACAGGAGGGAGACCAGAGAGCAAAGAGAGGCCCAGACTGGAAACCTAAATAAGGCCAGGAAGGAAGAAAAAAAAAGCCCAGCTTTAATTCAGCTGTTTGTTCTTGCTGTTGTTTCCCTTCACTAGAATGTGACATTCAGAAGCCAAAAGATTCTCTCTCTCCTCCCCTCCCCCTCCCCAGTCTCACTGACATTTAATAACAGTGTACACTTGGGTGTCAAGGAAAGCGCGCTTAGTGTTTGGGCCCCTGTTAAGAGAAAGAGGAGGAAGAAGAGAACAAAAAGATGTCTTTCTGAGTCCAGACATGCTTAGCGGTGCTGCCATGCGGAAAGTTCGTAAGCTTCTGCAGGACGGAAGGGGTCTCTGAGAAGCCTAAGTACAAGATCTCATTTCGTAATTATTCTTCCTTAGCGTCGCCAGGTGAATCCACTTTCCTAGGGGGCGGGCTCCTAGGCAGGTGATTGACAGGCCCGGCTGGGTTAACGTAAGAAGACAGCCGTATGTGTGCTGGCTAGTTTTATGTCAACTTGACACAGTAAAGAGTCCTTTGGAAGAGGGACTCTCAACTGAGAACCGCCCCCCCTCTCCAGACTGGCCTGTGGGCAAGCTTCTGGGGTATTTTCTTGATTGATCTAGCTCACGACCCCTGGGCAGGTAGCCCTGGGTGTTATAAGAAAGCAGGTTGAGAATGCCACCAGGAGCAACGCAGTAAGCCGCATTCTTCCATGGTCTCTGCTCCAGTTCCGGTCTTCCGGTTCTTGCCCAGAGTGGCTTCTACCAGGGATGGATTTATAAGAGATAAAGTGAAATACCATGGCCCTCAAAGTTGTTTTTGGTCACGTGTTTTATCTCAGCAATAGAAACCCTAATATTCCAATCTTTAGAACAGGGCCAGAGAGTTGCAATGTCCTCCTTTCTGCTGTTACCAGGGAAAGAGGAGGGGTTCAAAGCTATGAGGGAGGGTCTATCCTCAAAGGCCTCCAAGGCTACTAACCCCAGTCCCATCCCCCCCTTTAAGAGTTGAGAACCTAAAACCATTTAGAAGATGGGCTAAAATTGGGGAGTAGAAGGGGATAGAGTCTCCACTCTTGATGACTTTGTGGCCTTACAGGAACATCACAAGTGCCCCAGGTAGCTGGATTATAGCAGGACTATGTTGAGTGTAGATTAACTATAAATGAGGGAAAATGATAAAATTAAGACACAAGGTTCAAAGATTACCAGCATCACTGCTAGGGATTATAATAGATAAAACCAGAAAGAAACTAGAGCCCCAAGCACTTCTGGCATTTCTGGCTGTTAGCCAGCACAGAACCAAGGGTATTTGGCCACTTAGAGAGGCCCCTGTCTATAAGCTGTGACCAGTTTTGCTTCCCAAACCCTAAGAACACATGGGAGACCTGGCCATGTGTTCCTAGTCTGGAGATGTGGGTGGTTCAAGGAGTCCAGGCTTCTAGGCACCAGGCCTGGCAATAAGTTGAGCAGGCACCATGGAGGACGTGACCTCTACCCATCTCTCCTAGACTCACTGTGACTTCTAGGCCACAGGTCACATGGCTCTTGAGGGCAGAATCAGGCCAGGGCCAAAGGCATGGAAAAGCAACATTCTCCAGCCAGCCTATAGGACATGAGAGTCCTTACTAAGTATATTTTTAGAGATGTGACCTTATACTGTACTTCAAGCTGGTAAAGTGAGACATGGATTATATAAATTCATGTCTAGACTCTCCTCACAGTATTTTAAATCCCTCTAGGCTCCATGTATGACCAGAGAGGACCAGGCTGAATTTTTTAAAAATCCTTCCCCATCCTAGAAAATATTATGTCATGGAATAGACCCTTTTCTAGAACAAACTTTTAATCGTAGAATGGGCTGGGATTTAGCGAAAACTTGCAACAACAGCGTTGAGTTTTCACCGTTTCCTGCTTCCCCATCCGTCTTTTGTCAGAGTGCCCCGTGTGACACGGTTAATGAGCTAATGTCAAAGCTTAGTTAGTTACTAAATCCCTCATCCAGATTGTCTTAGTTCAGACTCAATGTCTTTTTCCTCTCCCATTTTTAAACGTATGCTGAAACTAGTTTTGAAGAAATGGGTGTTAGAGGATGGCAAGGGTTCCCAAATCACATTCCACAAGAATGGAGGGTTCCAGGCAGGAACCATGAGGGTTGGGAGGCATTAAATTAACTAAGTATGTGCTAGGAGGCCTCATGCAGGAGACCTTCAGAGACAACTCGAATCTGATTTAATTCACACGCTAACTGGATTCTTGGCTCAAGCGTAAACTTTTTTAACAAACAGCTGAGTCGCAGCCAATCACAGAAGCCAAGATTCAATCAATCACAGGTGGCCAATTGTTCAAACCGTGTTCTAAAAAGGCATGTGGATCTGTAGCCGACCTCCTCCTTGTCTCCATGTCTATCCCCTAATTGCTTCCTAGCCACACTGCAAACCTGAATCTATTGAAGCTATTCTGCTTCTGAAGCCTACCTGATTCTGGAATTATGAAGGAAAACCAACTAAGATCTTTAAATGTGGGGCTGGAGTGGTTAAGAGCACTGGCTGCTCTTCCAGAGGTCTGGAGTTCAATTCCCAGTACACACATGGCAGCTCACAGCTGTCTGTAACTCCAGTTCCAGCAGATCTGGCATCCTCACACAGACATATATGCAGGCACATAAAATAAAAGTAAATACATTATTTTTAAAAAGATCTTTAGGTATTCTGGTTTTGTCTTTTGACAAATGGAAGGAAGGTGACAGTCAGGCTCTCGTCTCAGCCCCAGTGTCTTCTGCTTCTGCTTAGGGCAGTGGTTCTCAATATGTGGGTCATGAGCCTTTTGGGATCAAATGACCCTTTCACGGGAGTCGCATATCAGATATCCTACATATCAGATATTTACATTATAATTAATAACAGTAGCAAAATTACAGTTACAAAGTGGCAACAAAATAATTTTATGTTTGGGGGTCACCACAGCATGAGAAACTGTATTAAAGGGTGGCAGCATTAAGGAAGGTTGAGAAACAGTGGTTTAGGGTATCCGTAGAAAATTGACTGAGAAAAATAATTTTGCTTATTAAAAAGAAGCTTGAAACAGTCTGGAAGTGAAGCTATGGGTCTTGGTTACTTTTAAATTGCTGTGATAAGACACCATGACCAAGGCAACTTATAGAACAAAGACTTTATTTGGCTTATGTTTTAGAGGGTTAGTGTCCATGACCATCATGGTAGGGAATATGGAAGCAGGCAGGCAGTTATGACACTGGAGCAGTAGCTAAGAGCTCACATCTTGAAACAGCCACCTCAGGGCAGACAGACACATCAGGAACAGCATGGGCTTTTGAAACTTCAAAACCTACCCCAAGTGACACACCTCCTCCAACAAGGCCACACCTCCTAACCCTTCCCAAACAGTTCCTCCAACTGGGGACCAAGTAACCAAGCACAATCCCACATGAGCGTATGGGGGTTATTCTCATTCAAACCACCACACCCCAGTACCTGGGCTGACTCTGACACTTACAGTGACTGGCTTGCTAGGCACCACACTACAAGATTAGCACTTAGAGTAAGAAGGGTGAGCCTGGAAAAATGGCGCATGCCTTTCATCCCAGCACGCAGGAGGAGCTCTGTAAGTTTGAGGCCAACCTGGTCTACAGAGTGAGTTCCAGAACAGCCAGGTGAAAGGTTCAGGCATTACGCTGGCCTGCCCTGTTACCTAGCAGGATGCACTCAGGCAGCACTCTGGCCACCCCAGAGTTCTGTGAGAACCAGTCTACACGCAGGTGCAAAGGACCCCTTTAAAGGGCTGACCCCTGCCCAGCTTACACTCTCTTTTACTCTTGTCTTCCTCTCTCTCTCTCTCTCTCTCTCTCTCTCTCTCTCTCTCTCTCTCTCTCTCTCTCTCTCTCTCTCTCTCTCGGGAATGAACTCTTTCTTGACTTTTGGTGGCAGCTGGTTGGATCCCAGTTTTCTTGTCCACAGTGGAAAAG
The DNA here is from genome assembly GCF_017639785.1 of Mesocricetus auratus. Classification (NCBI taxonomy): domain Eukaryota; kingdom Metazoa; phylum Chordata; class Mammalia; order Rodentia; family Cricetidae; genus Mesocricetus; species Mesocricetus auratus. The sequence continues at coordinate 123,686,202 of NW_024429182.1, read as the reverse complement.
TCCTTCTAAATTAATGCTTTTTAATAGATGATTTGGGGAACAACTAGCCAAATACACTAGACCCTTCTGTCTCTAGGAGAGTTAACATGACTTACCTAAAAGGATTTTCTAAGAAGCCAGGATGAGGCTTTATCCCCGGTGCTGCTATTCACTGGCTGCATGAACACCAGCAAGGGACGACCTGGGAACCCCGGTCTCTTTGTGTGTATAATGGTAATGATAGGGGCCACTTCCTGTAGCCATTGCAAGGGACAGTGACACAGTGCGCATGGGGATGCTGCTAGGTTTGAAGTTTGGAGAATGTTTTTGTTATGCTTTTGGTTTTCATGTTGGGATGGAACACAGCTCCTCACCTGTGATGGACAGGCACACTGCCAGCGGGCTACACCCTAGCATATATCATCCACAGAATTCACTACTCTTTCCTTACAAGAACCCTGAGCACCATTCACAGAGAATAGCTGCTGGTGTCACCCTTCAGTGGAAAATGGATCGTGAAACAGTGTCTTCCTTTGGGTCAGCTTTCCAAAGGAACAAGTGACGTAAGAAGCAAGGAGCTGGGAAACTGTACCAAGAAGAGGCTACATCACAGTTAGACGATATCTGAATGGTGTTCTCAGCCCTTTCAGAGCACAAACTCATTTCATCTTCGTCATGATTCTAAGCAACAGACACCATTATCATTATGTGGTCTCGTAATTCAGGAAGTAGACTCTCACTGTGGTTAAGTAGCTGACCCCACCCTACCAGGCTAGCTGGCGATTCCATCCATCACAGGCAGTCTGGCTGCCAGCCCATCCTCACACTCTGGAGTGCAGGAAAGCTCACCTTCCCAGGCATTATGGAAAGCCGTGTGTACCAGGCCGGATCCATAGGTGACAGGAAGAGACTCCAGGTGGCTTAAACAGTGAGGAAGAACATTAAGCTTTCTTAAATGGAAAGTATCTAAAATACACATCAGATAAAAACATTGCGTGGGAAGGACTTTCTTGAGCTAAAGAACATATCAGGCATCTTGAAGACCTGTAGAAATGCAGATACAAACTAGGTATTAGTTGATATGGAAGTGTTCATTTTTTTAGTGAAATCTGGAGATGGTGATTATGCCTATTATACAGGTAAAGAGTCATGATGTGGGCAACTTAGTTTCAAATGGCTATGGAATGTGTGTGTGTGTGTGTGTGTGCTCCGCGCGCGCACACACACACACACACACCAAATAAATATGTAAATTTCATTTTTTAAAAAGTTTTTAAAACCCCTCCATAAACCATAGTGCGGCTAGAACTACCCCATATACACACATGCACTCCACCCCAACGCTGGCCTACGCCTCCCACTACAGGGCCCACCTGGCTCTGCTATTTTCCCACTGAAGTCCCCTGTCCGGTCATAACCAAATTTCAAACACTGGAGGTCACATGGCGCCTAGGGATGAGCAGATGCTCCATAAGTGGTTCATTGAATGAGCCTTTTGTTCCCTGTGTGTTAGCTGAGACACCCCGGGCAAGATACATACCCCTTTGTTACGGTGTTTGATCTTCATCTGAATCCACGTGCTGTAAATCTAACCCCAATGCGATGGCGTTGGCAAGAGCATTTAAACGATGATTTGATGATGACACTGGAGCCCCAGGGATGAGATCAAGTGCTCCTGGATTTCCACCTTGCCCCCCCCCCCACTCCGTGGGGGAACAGCTGAAGGCTCCACCAGAAAATGGCTCACACTAGGCAACATTCACCTGGTGCCTTAACCTTGTACTTCTCAGCATCTAGAACCATTGTTTATGAACTAGCCAATCCATGGGGTACCAGAAACACTCCTGAAGCCTCAACTGTCCCACTTCAAGCAGGAAGTGAAAACGACTCCTCCCAGGAAGGGTTGAAGAGAACCTGGGGACACGCCTGTCAGACATTTCCCAGCTTGGGCCAAATGGGACCGTCTATGTGTGACTGTGCGAGAAGGACTTGAAAAGGTACAGTGGCGAATGTGGGATGCTGAGTAGAGGCATCTTGGGAAGAATTGCTCAGCACTCTCCAATGAGCTCCCTGTACGAGCCTGTGAGCTGAGGACACTGCAGCCAGCAGGAGCAGCAAGGCTGGCTTCCCCTGGCTGACTCTTACTTAAAATCAATGCAGCTTTAGCCACCTCTGTTTCCCAGGAGCAGCAGGGGACATGTGAGGTACTTGGCAGGCATGGCTTGGGTCTGCCTTGTCCTGGTCAGAGCAGTTAAGCCCTCCACATGGATAACGGGCCAGGAGCAACAAAGGCCAAGGAGACAATGTGGAGATAAGGCTATGTTCTGTTCTAAACTATGTTGTATAAACACTGGCTTTCAGGTTGTGCCTTGCCCTGGGCGACTCCAATGTACAATGCAGCAATTGCTTCTTTTGAACACAGATGTAGAGCCTCTGTGTGTATGTGTGTGTGTGTGGGTATGTGTGTTACTACCTCATGGCCAGCACCAACCATGATGTAAGAAATGATGAACAGCATATTCATGCAAGTTAAACATAGTAACTATAAACTTATCACAGTAGATTAGGAATACATAGGTGTATTAAAATGATATAAGACACATTAGGCTGGAGAATATATAGAACACACCAGACTAAAGAAGGGTACAGACCCGTGACAAGAAGGACCATAGTGGTGGTCATGGCCCTACCAGTCTGTTATCCAATCACACTGCACAATCCGCACAGCTTGACACAGCCGTCCACCCATCCATCCATCCATCCATCCATCCATCCATCCATCCATCCATCCATCCATCCATCAACTGATCATTCATCTAAACAAGTTTTCCAATGTCTAAATTTGGTTTATACTGCTGTGCTAAGGACCACGATTAAAAGCAACTTGGGAAGGAAAGGGTTCATTTGGTTTAGATGCACCAGGTTACAGTCAGATAGTTGAAGGACATCATGCAAGGAACATAAGGCAGGAACTGGAATGGAAGCCATGGAGGAGCGCTGCTTGCTGGCTTGCTCTCCACGGCTTGCTCAGCCTACCTTTTTATATGGTCCAGGACCACCTACCCACGTATAGCACTGCGCATAGAGAGCTGGGCCCTCTCACATCAGTCATTAATCAAAACAATGCTCCACAGACTTGCCTGCAGGCCAGACTGATGGAGGCAATTTCTCGATTAAGATTCCCTCTTCCCAGATACGTCTAGGTTTGTGTCAAGCTGATAGAAACAAGCCAGCACACGCACTTGCCTTGGCCTTCAGCCGCTTGTGTTTTCTCTGCATGTGTATTAGGTCTCTGCCTCTGCCTCCCATAAGGCGGCTGTAAACTCTGTGGCCTCCTTAACCCTATTATAGTCATTCTGCGACACATACAACAACACAAAGTGTGATATATAATCTGAGAGTTAATAGTCCTGTTTAAGATAGGAACACAGTAACTGTGACTGCCAACAGCCAGATGTCAGGAAAAAAAAAGTGGGACTTCTTAGAAAATTGAAGCCAACCAAACCAGTCTGTATTCAACGAAGTCTGACATTGTGGAAACATACACACACACACACACACACACACACACACACACACACACACACGCACGCACGCACGCACGCACGCACTCCATACTATGTCCTTGACACAGTCACTTCCATCAGGGGGCAGCAAGAGTAGAGCACCAGAGAAAAAGGGAGAGAAGTGGGAAGGAAGAGGATGTGGCTAGGCAGACTCATCATGTCATGGGCGAAGGAGATGCTCACCTGTTCCAGAAGTTTCTTTCATTGTAGATTAAAGAAGAAAATTGATAAGAAGGGGGGGAGGGTATGGACCTACTGGCCCCAGAAGTCAGAGAAAGGGTTTTGTTTTTTCAAACACATTTAAGGCTGTTCAGTTGTCATTTCTCAAAAACAGAGGCAGAATTACTACAATTACATCACTCCTTCAACTCAAAGCATTGCCCTGAAAAAGCTCTCTACCAGACTAACCTGCTAGCTATAACACCAGATGACAATGACTCTCTCACAGCTGCCCACCAACATTGGGATTCATTTGTAATGAAGAGTAGATGTAGTTATGAAGAGAGTAGCTGTAATAGGAAGTACCAGAGGAGGCTGGTAGCCAAAAGTCTACAGCCCAGTCCCAAGGTAATAGCCAAGCAAGGAAATACTGGCCGAGTATTTGTTTCAGGACACCTCAAGGTACTCAAGACTAAGGTTGGGAATAAAAGTAGCCAGAAAACCTGTGAGTTAGCATGTGCTCATGCACATGTGTCTACGCACAATCCCTCATGCCTGGACATGTCTAGCCACCTGCTGCCATCATCCTTGTGAAATCGACACAGTCAGATGTCACACTACTGGAAGACTTTAATTGAAACCAAGTTAAATTAATTACATCATTTTGCTGCCCAAGCTTAATTCCTCTGAAGTTATGTCATAAAAGGAGGCATTACAAAGGATTAGGGACCAAAGGAAGGTAGAGATGAATAAGGTTGCCATATGCCTGTGACTCATGTCTAATGCTCATATACCAAATGTGGCCCCATGTGACTCACCACTGATATCAGCAACAGTCCCATGTGGCCACCAGGAGTTCAGCCAGCCATCCTTGCCTCCTGCTGCTGGGAACAGTCAGGGGCTTCTGCTTCAGCCAGAAATACAGGAAGCTACAAAAAAAGACACTACTGCACATAGAGTCTTTCAAGTCCTGCCCTTATAATGCAAAGCTCTGAGATGACATCAGATCAGTATCCCCCTGCCCCTGTCCCCTACCCCATCCCCCCACCCTACTCACCCCACCCCCCAATGGTGCTGCCCCTGATGCTAGCAGGTGCTGTATGGATGACAAAGGGTCAAATGGTCAAATGCATTCACAAAAAGGTTTGCTTAAAATGCTTCCTCACTAGCTTGAACCTGCTGAAGTCACTGCGAATACTCAAGATTCAAGGATGCGATGGAGTATGCAGCATTTCCCAACGTTGTTTCCTGTTGGAACCCTCTCTGTGAAGACTTGCACAGGGTTACTTCATTGAAGAGCACACTTTGGGAAGTTGCTTTCATTGTAGCCTTTCCCCTATCATTCCTCCCTTGGCATAAAACAGCATGAAATGGTAATCTCCACTTCTGTGTCTGAAGTGATGGGGCCACATCCATCCCTGCGACGGAGAGCATTCCTTGGGAGTGTGTCCCTCCTCCCTACCAGCAGCTTAATGTGCTTTGGCTTGCACTGGAGAGCCACTATGCAGGCACTGGGAAATGCTAAGCAAGACCTCTAGGCTGTTTAATTCTGATTTTTCTACAAAGGAAAGTGTGGCCCATAGGGCAAAAGTAGTAGTTTGAAGATAAGATTCTAGGGAGACAAAGCCAAGACTGAGCACCCCTCATCCTAAATCTCAGTCCACAGTAACAGGATGAGTTTCTAGTGATGATATTTCATTGACTAATGACTTACAAAGGCTACTGGACACTAAGTCGGAAGTTGTTGAGACTTTGCTAGATTTTTCCAGCAAAGAGGCTTCTCAACAAAAGAGATGCCATCATCAAAAGGCAGGAGATGGATGCATGGGAACACAGTGGTACCCAAAGTCAGGATCCAGATGCACATGAACACAGGAGATTCTTTTCCTGAGTGTCCATAAAGTCCTGTGCCAGACTCTGCCTAGAACCTAACACGTGCAATGACACAGCCATCTGCATGATGATATTGCTACAGCCAGGACAGACCACATGCTTGACAACAGCCCATGGGATTAAAATGTTTACTACCATCTACAGTATTATCAATATTTTTGTTGTATATGAAGTAAAAAATTCAAGTAAACTAAGGTTGATTTATTATTAAAGGAAATTGTTATAAAATGAACTGAGTATAGCCAAAGAGCACAGCATTGGTGATAGTCTACCTCAGGGCACAGCAATGTCCCTCACTCATCACTCAGACTCACCAGGAACACCTTCAGCAAACATCACCAACAAAGGCGACATTTTTTAATGTCTTTTTGTATCTTTACCATATTATTTTTACTGTTTCATCTGCCGTTTACTGTTTCAATATCAACTAAAGCATATCAACACCATAACATGGCAATATCATGGCATGCAAGGTTGTAGCCTGGGAGCCAGGGGCTGTGCCTCAGATACTGTTGTGTAGTGGACTCTACCATGTAGGTTTGCATTAACGTGCTTTATGTACATTTGTACAATGACAAAATCACCCAATGACGTGTTTCTCAGAACACAGAACATGCAACTTGAAGCACTACTTAGGAAGCTTCTCCCTGTTGCAGGTCACAGAATCCACAGCTCATTTGGAGAGAAAAGGGTATTTTTATTTAGTTTATTAGTATTCATTATTATTTTTAATTATTTGATTATTATTATTTATTGTAACTAGCTCATTTAGTATAAAAAGGGAGAGTTAGGTAGTGCACGGGGTCTGCAGGAAGAACATGGAGAGAAGGATTGATACAGCAGGAACAGCAGATGAGAGAGAGAGACCCTGAGCCACTCTGTGGCCATGCCATTGGGAAGGTCAGGGGCTGCTTTTTCCATCAGCAGCACGTACACTATAGACCAGACACTGGACACTTAGTGCCCTACACGCACCACTTTCCCCATCGCCATGCTTGAACACCTGCAGCTAAGATTGCCTCACCTTGCTCTCACATCAGCATCCAGATCTGGAGTAAGTGAGTGTGCTAGATGGTGTTAGATTGCACCCCTTGCTTGCCCTGCTCCAGGGACCCAGTCGTGCTCCCCAAAACTGATGTTTTGAAGCCCTAACTACTAACATAACTATTTTCATTAGTAGAACACGTAAGCAATTGAGATGAAGTGGGGTCATAAACACGGGGCTAGGAAAGACCTATGAGGGCATAGTGAGAAGGTGACCACTGTCATGCTCAGAAGCCTCTCCAGAAACCAATTATGCCACAACCCAGGACACCCAGCCTCTATGACAGGGAGAAAACAAACTGTTGTTGCTCAAGCCACCAACTCTGAGTTGCTTTGTTATGACGGCCCTGGCACACTAAACCACTCTGGATGCCAGGGTGCCTGGGAAACAGTCTACTACACTGCAGGCTTGAAAGGAACACTGGAAGAGCCCATCCACCATTCGTTGTCTAAACAACAGGCACCCCTTGGATGTGGGAAAGGCAGAGAGCATTTTTTTTCTGTGCAATGGGAAGAGAGGTTGATGCGGGCTTTTAGAGAGTGCCTGTAACCATAAGCCGGCACACAGATCATAAGTATGCAAAACTGCCAGCGGCTTTGCCCTCTAAGAAGCACTAGATAGGATGAGCTGCACAAAAGCAGAAATTCTGCCTCTTTTCCTCTCTCCAGCATCAGCAGAGCCCAGGAGAGAGATGCACCAGTCAAGTGGTACTGAATGGACAGACAAAGGGTGAGTGAGTGGCTGTCAAAAGGAGGGAAAGGGCAGATTTATGGCCAAGATAAGAATGGAAATATAATTCCCAGAGGCAACTAGGCACCAGAGCTCTAAAGGAGAAGAAATCCCATTTTCCTATTTTCCTAGCACCGGATACTTGGATACTTGGCCTACAATACAGAGGAAAACTCAAACAGAGATGCCCTGAAGCATGACTGTTAGGCTGGTTGGTTAGCTGGTTTGGTGGTTGATTAAAGAGTCAGTGATGGGCAAAACAAAATAGGAGAGGCAGGCAGGTTTGGCCGTGAGAAGCCATCAGTCACAGAGAGAGAGAGAGAGAGAGAGAGAGAGAGAGAGAGAGAGAGAGAGAGAGAGAGAGAGAGAGAGAGAAATAAGGACACTTTACATACAACCAAACACTCCTTGTACATCTATCATCTCAGTAGATAAACTTGAACATTATCGAAACCTCAATATCAAAGTCACTTTTCAGGGCAAAGTATGGTCTCTATCAAGACCTCTTAATAGAGTATTACCTAAAGGTGATCAGAATCTACAGTTCAAAGCAGTGTTGTCACTAATTTAGAATATATGTCGGTCCCACTTGGTCAAGTGTAGTGATAGATAGATAGATAGATAGATAGATAGATAGATAGATAGATAGATAGATGATAGATAGATAGATCGATGATTGATAGAAAGATGATTGATAGATAATATAGATAGATAGATAGGATAGATGGGTGGATACAAAGAAGGAAGGGAGGAAGGGAAAAAGAGAGAGAGAGAAAGAAAGAAGGAAGGAAGGAAGGAAGGAAGGAAGGAAGGAAGGAAGGAAGGAAGAAAGAAAGAAAGAAAACACTGGCCTCTATCCCTTGAGTCATAATTCTGATCTCAAGTTAATAACTAAACCAGGAAACATTGACAATGTGTGTGTATTTGAAGCCTGAAGTGTCCAGCCATGAGGATGAGAAATAAAACCCATCCAGCAAACTTCCTTCCCAGTTGTGGCACATATACACACAGACACACACAACACACAAACACATACATGCCACACACACACATCATAAGCATACACACACACACACACACACACACACACACACATAAATACATGCAAAATGCACACATAGGCCTGGCACCACCAGGACATCTACTTCAATCCCCCTGGAAAAGTGGCACAGTCAACAGACATACCACACATAAAGCTACTTCTGAATCCATCCACACTTCCCTAGCCCACGTGACCACACCCGTCCTTCTTGGGTAACCCTAGCTGAATGCTGCCTCCCCCTCAGCCTGCCCTGCACACCTGTTCTAGCACATTCAGCACAACTGGGTTTCCTATGGTGTTCCATATGCACAAACAGAGCCGGTAGAGCAATTAGCATACTGAGAGAGACAGAAAGCCAAAGCAAAAACACGCAAGAATCAGCCCGTTTATCTCCACATTTCCTGGATGCCCAGACAGAGGGAGTCAGGCAGGTTCTGTAGATTCTGCTATGGGGAAGAAACCTACAGACTCCTGCAGCCTACTTTACAGGGAGAAAGGACTTCTTTACGATTTCACATAAGAACACTGAGATATACCAGGGACCAACTCCTCAGAGCTCACCCAAGGATGCAACAGCGCATTTTATGTGACAATTTTTACCCCAGAAGCCAAGAGTATAAAATTAAGATGCGATTTAAAGAAGACCTTCCCAGCAGACTGACCTCCAGCCTACACTTGTCGCATGCCATGGTAGAGTCTCTTTCCTCCAACCGGCCTCCCAATGGGAACTCTCTATGTCATTCCCTGTCACTCTCAAGCTCACCCTTACTCAGGCCAGGTTGGGCTCCTGCCCACCTTCTGCCCTACCCCAAGCCCACACACCCTGCAAGGTGAGAGAGCAGGAGAGGGAGGAAGAGAGAAAGCATAACAGAGAAGGAAAGACAGGGAAGAGAAGGCGACCGTGAGAGAATGAAGACCTGCGGCACCCAGTGCCAGGCAGGCGCCCAGTGTGACTCAGTTGGCACCTTCCCTCTCCCATCCTGAGGCTCAGGCCTTGCCACCCTTCCCTAGATGCTGCTGATTTTTGAACTGGCACCAAGTTCCTTCTGCAGCATGCCCCCCGGCACCTGAAGTTCTGGAAATGCTGGGAACTTGATGTCCCTCCAAGTGTACCATGGCAGTCTCCCGAGCATCCATTCTCCTGGGCTTCAAGGCTGCAATAGGATCATCTACAAGACCTCCTCTTTAATCTTGTGTCTAAGCAGGCTTACTGGGTGAGGCTTTGGACAAGTCTACTTTGGGAGTGCTGACTCAGCTAGAAGAAATAACCATTTCCCCTTACTTCTACCCTGTATTTTCCGAAAAATGGGCAACTTGATGGAACTCAAGCAGCTATTGTGGGAGACTGAGGTTAGAAATCACTTTGCAGACATGGCAAAGAGCAGGACAAAGCAGCCGCCTAACTGCACGGAGTGTTTGCTTTGAGGAAAGAGAAATCAGTTTTTGCTGAGTTTAAACCACTTGTTTCTCTTCTCTTTTAGGTAACTGTAATGGTTTGGATGAGAAACATCCCCTGTGGGCTCATGTATTTGAACACTTGGTCCCTAGTTGGCGATGCTGTTGGGGAGGGGAACGAACAATTAAGAGGTAAATCCTTGTTGAAGAAAGTGCTTAAAGGTTTATACCCTCACTCATCTTTCTATTCTCTCTCTCCTCTCTCTCTCTCTTCTCTCTCTCTCTCCTCTCTCTCTTCTCCCCCCTCTCTCTCTCCCTCTCTCTCTCTTTCTCCCTGTGATGCTTCCTGTGTGCGGATGAAAATGTGATCACCCAGTTTTCCACTCCTGGAGCCATGCTTTTCTGACTTCCCAGCTAGAACCATAAGCCAAAATATAAAACCTTTCTCCTCTAATCTGATATTTGCTGAGGCATTTCATCACAACAGGAAAGTAACTAACACAGAAATTACACTTAAATCCAATGCAGCAGCCCCATGTCTTCCTGCCTCTAATTCTTCATGCAGCTTTTCTCTCCAGGAACTTCCTTGTCCCTCTCCTTCCACTGATGTGCTAAGCTCGTGGGAAGCATTCCCTGAAGCATCCTTCTCTGTGAAGCCTGTCTTCTTGACATGAGCCTTTAGACATGGATGCCCCTACCCCTGCATTACACTTTCTCCCTGAACTGCACTAACACATCTAATATTGTCTTTCCTGAGTTTTTACCAATGGTTCTCAAAGTGGGTCCTGGGAGGCCCAACACTTACTAATTAGGAGGTCCAGGAGAGAGGTCCCTCAATTCTTGAGTGTTTGGAGCCCTCCAAGGAATTCTGGTGCAGCCCTAGGTGTAAAAGCTCTACTTTCCTGTTGGGGAGCACTCTGTAGAAGGAGATTCTGTAGCAACCTTAGAATAGTCGAGCAAATAATAACTGGCTAGCAAATATTTGAATAATTAAATAATAATGGACAGGTGAGAAAGAGAAACAATGGGCAAAGAGTAGCTGATTGAAAATATGAGTTCCTTGGCTATTTGTTGGCTCTACGCTCTTGGTGGATCTTTGGTCTCTGGCTGGCAAGACTCTCACTAAAGACAAGAAGTAAAATAATAGCTGCAAGGGAAAGCTAGAGAGGTAGCTCAGTGGTCAAAGTTCTTGCTACACAAACGGTAATCATGAAGATTAGAGTTCAAATCCCCAGATGAATGATGGTGGGCATGGTGGCCAGCTTATAATTCCAGTGTTTCAACAGGCATTCAGGGACTCCTGGAGTAAGCTTCCTAGCTTGACTAGCTACATCATCAAATTCTAAGATCAATGGAGAGATCCTGTGTCAATGAATGAGGTAAAAAGTTATAGAAGAATATACCTGACATCAACCTTGGGTCTCTCCACACATGTGTAAACATACATACACACACATTCAAACAAGAATACAGAAGGGGGCGGGGAAGAGAAAGAAAAAGACAGAAAGGAAGAAAGAAAGGAAGAAACGAGCAAAGTTTTAAAAGAGACATCTCCCAGGCTGGTCTCAAACTTCCTATGTAGCCAAAAATGACCTTGAAATTCTGATCCTCTCACTCCTGCCTCCTAAGTGCTGAGATGACAAGAATGTGCATTTAAACCTGGTGCGTTAAATGCTGGGTTTGAACCCAGGGCTTCATGCATGCTAAGCAAACATTCTATCAACTAAGCCCCACCCCTAGCCAAGAAACCACTTTTTTTTGAGGTCTGAAAGAAACATCCAGCATTTAAAACACTTGACTCAAATGTTCCATGAAAACTCAAAGCTCTTGTTTATCTGCATTAGCATTGGTTTTGCTCCCAAATGACCTTCCTACTGAGAGGAGCAACCCGAAAATGAACTGTATGTGCACAAAGGGAGATCAGGAGTAGGGTAGGTTCCGTATAAGAATAGGGATTGGGAGGTCTCTATGAACGCAGGCAAAGAAGGAAATTCACTTGCTGCCTGAAGAAACACTTCAAAGTCATCACTGGCCAGAACACAATATTTTATATTATGCTGTCTTGTATTCCATATTACAGTTTTTGAGATAATGTCTCACTGTATAGCCCAGATTGGCTTGGAACTTGTTACGTAAACTACAACCCATGGCCCTGCTACCTCAACCTCCCCAGAAATTCTAGGCATACCCTACCACTCTGAGCTCAGAAGTCCTTAAATATGAACCTTTATGGTGGATCCCAAAATGTGAATTAATTCGTCAAAAGATCTCCTGGATCAGCACTTTTCCTGACATCAATCTGAACACAAATCACTTGGGAATCATGTAAAATGATTCTGTCTCAGAAAGCCAGGGCCAGAGCCTGAGAATCTGAATTTACAATAAACTCCCCATCAGTGTTGATCTTACTGCATTCTGGGGAGCTGAGACCTGATCCACAAAACCCTAGCTCATTCCCAACCTCACTCCATGCTCTTGACGGTCCATGCACGACTGATCAGTCCTCATGAGTGTCCATGCACATCTGTGTAGTGAGCAGTTCAGGGCTACAACACTTCTCAATGATCCTGGCGAAGGGCTGAGGATTTAAAAGAAGACAAAGACAGCCACTCATTCTTGCAATGAGAATGGCATTTACTGTAACAAGAGTGGAGCATTAAATACCAGTAGCAGGCATGGTGGAAAACTACCAAGGTCAGGAGCTCACGTTCCCAGGACCCTCCAGCAATGTTTGGGCGGATAATAGGAACTTGAATTTCGACAATAAGGATGGGTGGACAACAGGAACTTGCATTCAGGCTTAACTGGGAGAAGAGACAAGCGGTATTTGCTAGAAGCTTCTAGTCACAAGCTGGTCAGCAGACTCCCATGGGGGAAGGGTGCAACAAATCCCCCTTTTACATATAAATAAAAATGAGTTTCTGGTTTAGGTTGCCCGCGACGTTGACATCTATCTTACCCATCATCAAGAAGCCTTCCCAGGCCTCATGACCCTCTGTCTTAGGTTAACAGATGTCCCCGAGTCTTACCTGTCATTGATTGCTCATTTGGCTGTGCACATCTTATCTATCCTCATGAGTGTCTGTCCACATCTGATAGTACAGGAAAAAAATGAGATATAGACAGAGTTACGAATAGAAGTGATGATAGGAAGATTTGAACTCAGGTCTGCCTGTGCCAAGGCCACAGGAACTCAAGCTGCTGTCCTCCTATATTATTTCTTTTCTCATCACTGTGGCAGAACACCTGACAGGAAACTTAAGAGAGGAGAGCCTCAAGTTGAGAACACCATGGCAGAAAGGCACAAAGGTCAGAGGCTTACACCTCAGAGGAAGACATTGATACTTGGCTGACTTTCTTTTTGTTTCTTCTCTAGTCAGTCTGACACCCCAGCCCATGGAATAGTGCCACCCAGGTTCAGGCATATCTTTTCCATTCAGCTAATCTTTGCAAGCATCCTCACAGACACACATGAAGGTGTGTCTCACTAATGCCCTGAGTGTGTCTTCTTAAATTATTATTACTGACAATAATTTTTTTCATGCAATAGATTCTGATTATGGTTTCATCTTAGTTAGGGCAGCCATCGCTGTGAAGAAACACCGTGACCACAGCAACTTTTCATAAAGGAGAACATTTCATTGGGCAGCTTACCGTTTCAGAGGTTCAGTCCATTATCATCATGGGGAGACACGCAGGCAAACACGGTGCTGGAGAAGGAGCTGAGAGTTATACATCTTGATCTGCAGGCAACAGGAAGTGGTCTGACTCACTGGGTGTAGCTTGACTATATATGAGACCTCAAAGCCCGCCTCCAACAAGACCACACCTCCTAATAGTGCCACTTCCTTTGGGGGCCATTTTCTTTCAAACCACCAGTTTTCCCTCCCCTTGCTCCTGCCAGTTCCTCCCACCTCTCCTCCCATCCAGACCCATGTCCCTTCTGTCTCTCATTAGAAAACAAACAGGAACCTAAGGAATAATAATAAAATAAGAGATATCAAAAACAAACAAATTGGAATAGGATGAAACAAACAAACAAGAAAAACAGCCAAAGAAAAAGCACAAGAAATACAAGAAACGCATAGAGATGTAGAGACACATATATTCGCACAAAAGAATCCCATAAAAACCCAAAACTGGAAGCCATAATATATATGCAAAGTACCTGTGCAGTAGAAAAAGGATTGCCCTGACTTAATAATATGAGACAAAGAACCTCCAACGATGCAGTGGAGTTCGTTTTCTGATGGTCATCTACTTTTGGGCAAATGGCTATCCATTGGAGATAGCTTCTGAGTTAGGGATGGGGGCTTATGTCCACTTCTTCTTTCAGCTCTAGGACCACTTCTGGTCCAGACCCATGCAGGCCCAGTGCGTGCCGCCACACTCTCTGAGTTCATATGTGCTCCAGTCCTGTTGTGTTTAGAAGGCTTTGATTCCCTGGTGGCCTCCATCCCCTCTGGCTTTCTTGGTTTGGTTTTATTTTTCAGGACAGAGTTTCTCTGTGTAGTCCTGGCTATCCTGGAACTCATGCTATAGACCAGGTTGGCCTCAAACTCAGAGATTCTCCCTATCTCTGCCTGCCAAGTGCTGGAATTAAAACATCGAGGCTGACTCTTACACTATTTCTTGGGTGTGTATTAAACCAACCAAGCTGAGAACCGAAATTAACCATCACATCTTGGGACAAAGAATGAGCCTCTAGTGCCCCTAACTTGGAAGCCTGATATGAGAAGACCTGAGCGCTGGCCTCCTGGAGCCATCAGCTGTTGAGGAAACTTCCAGGGAGAGAAGCTCATGCTCCCCTATGCTGATGGAGGTAACCCTACACTTTACTCTCTGTAGAGTGTAGTCTTTCCTGCCAACCCCCTGGGCTCTGCCACATTGTAGCAATAACACACAAGACACTGTATTAATCATGAAGCTGTTGGCCCTTTGCTTGTTTATTACTGGCTAGCTCTGAGTTAAGTATTTAACCCATAATTGTTAATCTATGTATTTCTCTTACTGGAGAAAAGGTTTCTGACCTCTTACTCTGGTGGTCTACCTGGTGTCTGTCTCTGCCTCTTTCCCAGAGTCCTCCTTGACTCCTACTCCCACATATCTTGCTTCCCTATTGGCCAACAGTGCTTTATTCAACAACCAACAAGAGACAGATTTACAGAATGACATCTCCCATCAACTCTCAGAGGCTAATACAACCGCATGGCCTGGAGTCTCATTGGTGAGGCAGTGGAGGAGGGCCATCAAGAACACAGGAAGGAAGCTGAGCGTGAGCGTGACTCATGGGGAGAGGGGCTTGTGGGATCCTCCCTTCTTAGGGGCGAATCTCAGCTATGTAGTCAGCTATGCCATTTCTAGGATCCATTCCAAAGTGACCATGCCAGGACCCTTGTTCACAGCCCAGAAGGTGAGCTGGGCGCAGCTCTGTAGAAAGCAATTGGCCAGCACCTAATTCGTCATCCCACAGAAGAAAAAGTTTTCCCTTTCTGTGCAGTAGTGCCTCTCAAGTTCGCGGGGGCATTTTACATCTGCTAACTGGTGTGTCCCCTCAGCTGTGTGCTGCAGATATCTCACCGGTGACCTATCACACATGACATGCACACTAGCCTGTCCCCACCCAGTGCTCCATTTGAGCACAGAGACGCAGTGGATCCCAGAAGGGAACAAGAACCCCTTGCTTGGGCGGTGGGGAGACAACAGTGCCAGAAGACAGGGCTGCAGGAGTTGAGACTCTGTGTTGCCATTGTATGTACCCATGGATCACAGACTGTGCTGCTATGAGGAGCAATCTAGATTGCACCAGGAAGTGCCTCCTGCCAGATCTGTTATCTTGGAGCTTCTGTAGGTACTCTCTGTGATTGAACAAAGAGCCCACCCAAGAACAAAGCCAACACCTGAGGCATAACCAAGAAAGACACACTCCTCCCAGGATCAACTGCACATCACACCTAGCTGACTGAACCCCAGACCGTCACACAGAAGCTCGCTACACACGCAGCAGTGAGGATCTCTGTCATCACACAAACTGGGGCTGGAAGAAGAATAGCCCTGCACCCAACTGGGCAGAGGAATAGCCCTGCAGGGGAGGACCCTAATGGTGCTGTGTGCTTCCCAAGGTCTCCCTTCCCTGTGTGGGTTGGTCTGCATTATTAAAAACTTCCTAGGAAGGGAGGTGGTGCACCCAGCCTGGTCTCCCTCTTCTGGGGGGTTGAGGGCGCTGAGGTTTCCGTTGTTCCGAAGGCTGTCTGCAATGATAATGATGGCGGCCCACAAAGCTGGCTTTGTGGAGCCCAGCCCAGCCCAGCCCGCCACATCTTGTATCCTCACCACCTGGGCCCAGCTGGAGAGGCAGCTGCTTCCCCAACCAGGGATTATATCCACATAGCTTCCCACAGCCTTTCGTCAGATCCCTCACAGGCTACGCTGGGAACAAAGGGCTTGAAGAAAGGAGCATGAAACTTTTTTTGGAAAGAGGGATCAAAGCAAGGGCCACATCTGTCACGAGAAACATGGGAACAGCCTTCTGCCCGGAAAGACTGGGTTGGAAGCTCCATGCCTGGAGCACATCTCACAGCTGTGGGATAGTCTCTGCTGTTGGCTACCGAATTTGCTGGACATAGGGCCCTGTTGTTCCACGTTCCTGTGCTTATGGTCACCCGAAGAGGTGTGGTACTGTCATCGGGACAGACTGGGGACCCAGTTAGAACACGGGAGAGACAGATAACTAGATGAGAATGGGCAGTGGCAGCGATGAGCAGGGCATCCGGCCCTAGTTTTCCAATTCTGTTCAGACATCACAACAGGAAGGTGAGGGTTTCTGGGTATTGACAGCTTCTATGAATAATGGAGATGGTCAAGCCACTGTACTAAGAACACACTTAAGATTCATTTCTGTGTGACTGTGTCTGTGTACATGTGTGTGAGTGCCTGTGGAGGCCAGAAGTCAACCGAGCATGCGGTCCAACTTGTTTTTTTTTTTAATATTTTTTATTCATTCTTTGACCATGTCATGCATGCACATAGTGTACTTTGATCATATCCAGTGCATCCCATCTTTCCCTGTTTTTGTTTCGTTTTGTGAGACACATTTGCCTGGAATTACAGATTCAGCTTGACTATAGAGCCATCAAACATGAGGGATCCTCCTACTTCTGCTTCCTAAGCATTGAGATTGTATGTTTACCTCGTCACATCCAATTTTTAACTCACTCACTAACTAGTGGACTTATTTATTCATGTATTCATTGATGCATTTGTTTGTGTCTATGGGCATCACACACACACAATCACACCACTGCACATGTGTGAAAGTCGGGGGACAACATGTAAGAGTCCGGTCCCTCCTTGCACAGTGTGGGCTCTGGGAACTGAACTCAGCTGTTGGACTTGATCCCAGGCACCCTTACCAGCTGAGCCATCTCATAAGCCTACACTCAGATTTTTTTACTTGGGTTCTGGGGATCAAACTTGGGTCCTCATGCTTACAGAGGTGGCCTAATGGCCGAGTCATCTATCCAGCTCGTAAGAGGATCTTATTTCTGGTTTGAAGACTACACTTTACAAATGGCAAGACAGATCGTACATCTAACTGTGTTTCTCCAGGAGGGCCCTCTCACCTCTCTGGGTCATTTTTTCTTCACCCGACAAAGGGAATGTTCATAATGTCTCAAGGAGGGTGACATCCCGGCTGTGTGGCTTGAGCTGCATGTGGCAATGGTCAATGCAACCTGAGAAACTGTGAAGATCTGGGCATTTCCTCATAGACAGTCTGAGGTAATGTTCAGATGCCATGGGACGTTTGCGATGGCTGTGGCTTCTTGGAGCCTCCCTCTGCAGTGCAGAACCACTTTCCTGAAGTCAAAGAGAAGGGATAGGGGAGATCACCATCACTTTTGAGGTACCCAATGTACTCTAGACAGTGCAACTCCAAGGCTGGCCCACCAACTGGAATGTCCTTTGAACCGTTGGTCATTCTTTGTCCAAGGAAATGGAGAAATAGGAATGGGAGTCTGTGACATGGAGATCCTGCCAGACCTCTGAGCCCTCAGTCAGCTCTGCTCACCAAAAGGACTCAGACTGGCTCTGAAGCAGCCAGAACCCTCCAGCTGCAAACATAATGTGAAAAGAATACAGAGCATGATGCCAGGACTGGAAACAAGGGCATCATCTCTCCCTAGCCACGTTACTTCCTTGTATCTACGCCGCCATCTTGCAAGCCTGGGTTTTCATGCTAACCTGTCAATAAGGAAATGAAGTTGGAAAGGTGAGGCTCAAGGCCACATGTCTCTGAACCATGATAAGGCGGGGCTTCATAGATATGTGAAAACGCAGTCATGTGGGACCCTGTGTTTAGTGGTTAAAGTTTTGTGGCTACCACCTTGAAATTCTTGGTCATTTTTCTTTTAAATTTCTCATTGCATTTACTCATTACACGTGACACTGTGCTGCATAGGGACATTTTCTTTTTTTTTTTTTTTTTTTTTTTTTTCTTTTTTTTTTGGTTTTTCGAGACAGGGTTTCTCTGTAGCTTTGGAGGCTGTCCTGGAACTCACTTTGTAGACCAGGCTGGCCTCAAAGCATAGGGACATTTTCATGCAAGACATGACATGCTGCAGCAATGGCTGTCTTCTCACTGGAGGGGACAAGAACCAATAGATGCTCAGACCACTAAGCTGGGTGACTCAGCAGTCCAAACTTGGCACCAAGGGCCTGTCTGACTCCTGGAGAGCCACAGGTCTTCAGTTCATGTTGGAAAGTCAGCACGGCTGGGTTCTGATGCTAGTGAAGGATGGTGGCAGCAGGAGCAATAAGTATATGACCCTGCAAGCAGAGTAGATGAACTTGCCAACAAGACATGAAGACAAGCAGGACAAGGCTCGTGTGACTTTCGATGTCCAGATGTTCTTAGCTCAGTCCAGATCTCGTCAATTTGATAGCCAGGATTAATCATCATGGTCACCAATCATCAAATCACTCAAGTATCACTGAGCCTGCTTCGTTCAAGCCCATGGGAGGCCTTCCCCTTTCTGAATGGAGAAGGAGGAGGAGTAGAAGGGGAGAGGAGTAGATGGGAAGTGGGGGGGCTGGAAGGAGAGGAGGGAAGGGAAACCTCGGTTGGAATGTAAACTAAATAAAAAGAAAGTTATTTAAATTTTAAAAGGTGTCACTGAGCCTAACCCATCATGCTTGCCGAGGGGGTATGCAGGAGAACCCCAAAGGAATGAGGTTTGGAGTTCTCTGTGAGCTGGAGAAAAGTGTTTGGACTAGCCTTTATCTTCTGTTACGATCATAGCCCACACATCAGAGATGCTTTCTGTAGCCAACAAACATCAAATTATCAGGAACAAGTGAAGCTCTGTATGTTTAGTCAGCGACTCAGAACAGGTGGTTTATCCTGGTTCCTTTCCTTTCAAAGCCAGGCAACCGTGAGGAAATCTGTTGTTTCACTACCAAGAACACCCACCAGCCCAACAAGAGAAGTCCCTTGAGAAGGAGTTAGAGAACAAGCAGGAATCTGTCTTTGACAGGACTGTCCTAGAAGCTGAGCTCCACTTAGGAAGAAAATTCTCAAACAAACTTAGAGCATGCCCGACTGTTCAGATTTCACTTATGTCTACAGTATTAAGAGCACTGTCCCTCCAGGGACTCCAGCTTCCGGCCCGGAGAGTCCAGCTGTGCCTAAACATGGATCACCACTCTGTGGAGGCAGAGTGAACTGTTTCTCACCCCCTCCCCCACCCACAAGAGACACAAGCTCTGAGTTGACTAAACTGGCCTCATATTCCCCAAATTCCATCACCAGGATCCTATCTCAATTATGGATGCATCCTCTTTTCCTTATCCCAGAAAGAAATTCAACTTTCAGTTTCTTAGAGGGGAAAAAAATCTAGAAAAATCTTCTGAAAACTCGAAGCACATGAATATTGACAGGCAAAAGAATAAAGGAGAGTTACCCTGGGGCAGAAGTTATTTTTGAAATAAAAACATATAAGGTTGCTTACAAATTAAAAATAACTCCTAATGGTTGCATTGAAACCATCACCGCATGTTGTTAGCTAACCACTGACTTGGGATTTAGCACAGATAGCAAAATTTCTCCAACAACAAAAACAATAGCTAACGAAAACAAAAGCAATGAAGACAAAATTGAGCTTGTGGCCCAATCCCAGTAGCATTTTGCTTCATTGTCCTCATAAAAGCACTCACTTCCTGTCCCGCGCTACCGTCTCGCCAGCAAGAACGACGCAGAACACTCGGATCC
>NW_024429182.1:123591068-123666104 GCF_017639785.1 Mesocricetus auratus | reverse complement strand
TCTCGCCAGCAAGAACGACGCAGAACACTCGGATCCTTCTGCAGTAAAGCTTTAATGCATCTTGAGAGATAGATGATCAGCTTCTTAGAGGGAGACCCCAAGCTAAGAAACCCAGCCCCTTATATAAGCCTAGGAGCTCCGAGTGAGATGTGTAGAGCCGGGATTGGTGGTTTGCACATCACCCCAGATGACGTCACGGGAGAGGCACAGTTTAAACGGTTAACTCCAACTGACAGCGACAGTTAACTCCAACTGACAGCGACAGTTAACTCCAACTGACAGTGGATGTCAGCGCCATCTTCTAACGGCAATAGCGATAGCGAGGGCGGCTCCTCACATCTCCCCCTATTCATTTATTTTTGAAGCAATAGGACACCCACAACTTTGGAGTGGAGATAGAGGTCAAATCCCCATGTGCAAATTCGGAACATGTACAAAGCTCCTCTCCAGGGTCTTATCCCCAGAGGAAGTCCTGACCAGTCCGATGTCTTTTTTCTGGGGGAAGGAGATCATGACATAGAACCTTCATGCAAGATGACTTATCTCCCAGGAGAAAGTCGTTATACCGCAGACCTCTCCTGTGCAGTGCTTAGCCTTGCAACTCCTTGGGCTGCTGAAGCCTACCCACTCTATCCCGTGCAATGAGACTAGCCTCGTGGGGTGCAAGAGCTGGGAGGCCAGCGACCTATTGCTTTAACATGGTTAACCAAATGTCAGGGGATGCTCCGTGTTCTAAGGCAGCAAGTGCTTGTGCCACCACCACTTTCTCCTTTTGTTTGGGCTCTGAGCGTACACACCATCCAAAGCATCAACACTATTCCACAGCAGAGAACTAGGCTAAATGATCCTACCCCCACCCATTCCTTAAAATAAGAAAATGCAGATGAAATCCAGGGGAGAGGTCTTCCATCAGAGAAAGATCCAGATGCGTCGAATTCACTTGCAGGATCGCCATTCTCAACTCACGGAGTGTCTGCTCAAACTCAAAAGTCCAATTCTGTAATAAATGTTGAGACAGAGCTTTTGACAGGTTAGCTGCTCTTGTAAAATTCTCATATTGTACTAAGTGACACAAAGGCCAGGCAACTTTGTTCACATCCCAATTTGGCCATCTGCCACAATATATCCAATTGTTCCTGAACCAAATTAATCTGTTGGTTTACCAACATCAGGCCTCCTTGTATCTGAGAATTGGCAGTGGCCTGTTTATCTAGGACCATGGTCACAGTGGCCTATAGTTCATTAATGGTTTGAGTTGTCTGCACAGTGGCAGAAAGTGCAAGGGCCGAGGCGGTAACCGAAGCAGTAACCGCGGCGGTGGCTATCAGGCCCACAATAATAGCAGAGATCCCAAAAATCTCGCTTTTCCCTAAACAAACTCAAATTACTTGGCGCCTCAACAGGAGCTGGAATAAATCGAGGCATGCGCATTACCAAAGCAAAAGGGTGCTTAATAGCATCCCAGCATAATGCATAAAAACAATTCTAAGCAGAACAATTTATTTCTTTCTGATTCTTACCTAAGGTATCATTACTCACAACCCAAATAAAGGGCAGCTGAATAATTAGTTCTCTTAAAAGGGGTATACTTAACATTGGAGGAGGACCAATCAGATGATCCAGAGCTCTGTCCCTCACTCAGACTGTTGCCTAATGCCCCTTTCCAATCAAAAGTAATCTGTCCCTTCTCACTATCATAGGAGAAAGATCAGTACAGCTTCCATTAATTCAAAAGGATTAGCATTAGATCTTTCTGGATCCATATGAATAAAATTATCCTTTAATGAAGAAATCACAGTAAAGCACAAGCTTCCTACTAATGACAAGGTTCTCTCATCCTGAAAACTCTGTATCTGAGGATCTAAAGGCAAAAAGGCAAGCCCCAACTCTCTATTATTTGTGAAAAATCTAGGGAACACCTGGGCATTCTGCATCACTGGCATCGGTAGGGGGAAGGTAGACATGATGGCCCACCGTAACTCTCCCATCATACTAGGAACCATCATCCCGAGTAGGAGAGTCTTCATCACCCACTTGGCCTCCATCCTTCTTATTCTGGAGTTGTGAAGGAGCTCTTCGAGTGAGTCTTTCAGGGATCCACAGGGGGTTTTCTTCCTCCTGTGGAAAAACACACACAGCTCCCCTGGATCTTATAAGAATAGGATCCGGGCCTTTCCAGAGATCAGTCAAGACATCTTTCCATTTTACCATTTCTTTTGGCCTATCAGGCTCTAAACTGTGGCGATCAGCCGCAGTGTGGCCTTGGGCATCACAGTTCAAGAAATTAAGGGTAAAAAGTGCCATGGATACAGCAACTCTTGGTACCGAGGGTAGAACATCCTCAATACTCCCCTTTTGTTTAATCAGATATGATTTGAGTGTACGATGGGCACGTTCCACAATGCCCTGTCCTTGAGGGTTATAAGGTAGGCCAGTTAGATGGGTAACATCCATTTGCCGACAAAACTGTCGGAATTTTTGAGAGGTATATGCTGGTCCATTGTCTGTTTTTAAAATTCTGGGTTTTCCCCAAGCACTCCAGGCCTCAAGGCAATGTTGAATCACATATGAGGCCTTTTCCCCTGTTAGGGGTGTGGCAAACATTACGCCAGAACAGGTGTCAA
Source organism: Mesocricetus auratus (assembly GCF_017639785.1). NCBI lineage: Eukaryota > Metazoa > Chordata > Mammalia > Rodentia > Cricetidae > Mesocricetus > Mesocricetus auratus. The sequence goes on along the minus strand of NW_024429182.1, from coordinate 123,663,480 downwards.
CAGAAACATGAACATATTGAAGCCTTCCAAAAGAGGGAATATGAGTAACATCCATCTGCCACATCTGCAATGGTCTAATGCCACGTGGGTTTATTCCCATGTGGGGAGTAGGTAAGAATTCGCAGCAATTCTGGCATTGAGTAACAATTTCCCTAGCCTCTTTCCTGGATAGAGCAAAACGACGGCGCAAGGTCTCAGCCGTCACATGAAAGCGCTTATGGAATTCTTTTGCTGCTTGTGCATGGGTAGACAAGGCAGCGGCCACCAGCTTTGTAGCCTTGTCCGCTAAGTCATTCCCTAAGGACATGGGACCTGGGAGTCCAGAATGTGCTCGGACATGGGTAATGAAAACAGGAAATCTCCTATTTAACAAGGCAGCTTGTATCTTCTGAAAGATGTTAGCAACTCTGCTGGAGGATCTTATTATTCCAGCTATCTCAAGGAGATTAACTGCATTAACCACATAAGAGGAATCTGATACAATATTGAGGGGTCCTGGAAAAGCCTCAAGAACCTCCAGTACTATCAGACATTCTACAACTTGAGGTGAAGTTTCATTATATTGTTTAGATATAACCCTATCCTTGACCACATAAGCTCCCATACCAGTTTTTGATCCATCAGTGTACACCACAGTCCCATCTGGGAGTGGGTCTTTAGCTGTCACTTGTGGAAACACTATAGCCTGGTTTAGGGCAAACTGTAAAATTGGATGCTTTGGAAAATGATTATCAATTTGTCCTGAAAAGGAAGTAACTAAAACTGCCCAATCACTAGATGTGGCTGCCAAGGTCTGAACTTGTGCAGCAGTATAAGGCACAATCAAGGAATCAGGATCCCTGCCAAAATGTGTAACAGCTGCTTTTATTCCGCGAAGCGAGCTGTGCAACAGCATCAGGGTACCAGTCAATAATCTTAGCAGGGGAAGCATTTGGATGAATCCAAAGTAATGGTCCATGTTGCCACAGGACTGCAGTTGGCAATTGAGCTGTCTTAAAAACACACAGATTAAAAGGTAGTGACTCCTCAATTCGTTGTAATTGTGCTTCCTGTAAGGCCTCTTCCACCATCTGTAAGGCTCGGTGGGCGGCAGGGGTAAATTTTCTGGGTGAGGAGATATGAGGCTCACCCTCCAGGAGATCGAAGAGGGGTTTTAGATCAGCAGATGGAATTTTTAAAAAGGGCCTCAACCAATTTATATCTCCCAGAAGTTTCTGAAAATCATTTAATGTTTGTAAGTGGTCTTTGTGAATTTCTATTTTCTGAGGAACTATATTTTTGGGAGTAATCTTTGAGCCCAAAAAGAGCCCTGTATCTGCAATTTGAACCTTTTCTGAGGCAATCTCTAATCCCCACTGTTTTAATTCAGCCACCAGCATGGGAAAAGCCTTTTGTAAAACATCTAACTCTTTGTGACAAATAAGAATATCGTCCATATAATGGATAACGATTAAAGATGTAAATTGCTTCCTAATTGGCTCCAAAGCCTCCTGCACATATAGCTGACATATTGTTGGGCTATTGGCCATGCCTTGCGGCAGTACCTTCCACTGAAATCTCTTGTCTGGTTCCATATGATTAAGAGAAGGGATAGTGAAGGCAAACCTTGGTCTATCCCGTGGGTAAAGTGGAATAGAGAAGAAACAATCCTTAATATCTATAATAATAAGCTTCCAATCTTGAGGAAGTGCAGAAAGCAAAGGAAGGCCTCTTTGAACAGGGCCAAAAAGATGCATCTGATTGTTAATGGCCCGCAGGTCGTGGAGTAATCTCCACTTCCCAGATTTCTTCTTAATAACAAAAATTGGTGTATTCCATGGGGAGGTAGAAGGCTCTAGATGCCCCAGCCGTTCCTGTTCTTGCACTAATCTTGTGACAGCCTCTAATTTTTCAGAGGATAGAGGCCATTGAGAGACCCATAACGGCTCCTCTGTTTTCCATGGTATGGGTCGTGAAGCCTCAACGGCCCCTAAATAAAACCCAGTCCTTTTCTACCCCGATTTCCGTGTTGTGTAATGGGTTTTATTCTGCCTTGTTCTTGCCTACCCAAGCCTCTACCATTTGTATACCCCATCTTTGCCATAATGGCTGATGCCTGGGGGAGTATTCATTAGTTAGGGTCATGCCCATGGCTTGTAACACATCTCGTCCCCATAAATTTACAGGGAGTGGCAACACATAGGGGGTAAAACATCCCTGTTTGCCTTCAGCATCCCGCCAGGTTAAGGCTGAGGCACTGATGGCAGGAGAGGACTGGTATCCAAGACCTTGTAGAGAATGAGATGAAACAACAGTGGGCCAAGACTTCGGCCACCAATGGAGTGAAATAATGCTTTTGTCTGCTCCCGAATCCATTATCCCTTCAAATTCTTTTCCATTAATTAACAATTTTATTGTAGGTCTCTCATTTAGGGGTATAGCCAGATAGGCTGAATCACTTCCAGAAGATCCCATAGCCCTTTTTTGTAAAGTGTAGGTTTCTCCATCCCCGAGGGAGGGCAGCAACACCAGTTGTGCAATTCTATCTCCCTGCTTTATAGAAAATACACCCCGAGGGCTAGAACAGAGAACTTGAATCTCCTCTTTATGATACGGGTCAACAATTCCAGGATATATAATGAGTCCCTGTAAAGTTAAGGAGCCACGGCCCAGAATAAGCCCAATGGTGGCAGGGGGCAAAGGTCCAGGGGAATGGACTGGGACCGGTTGAACATTCATTTGGGGCATGAGTAAGAAGTCGGAGGCGGCACGCAAGTCCATTCCGGAGGTTCCTCGGAAACCTCTACTTCCTCTTGATTGCTTTTCTGAAATTGGTTCCCATATTTCTGAGGGCCCTGGGACCATGGGCCCCGTGACCCGTTTTTTGATTGGGGTACCTTGGATTCTTCAATAGGGGGCAGAAGCCTCCCTTTTACATCCCGGACTGACCTGCATTCGCTAGCCCTATGATAACCTTTACCACAACGATAGCAAAGCTTCGATTCTCTTGTTCTTTCAGGGGCTTGACAATCTTTCTTAAGGTGCCCCATTCTCCCACAATTAAAACAAGCTTTTCGATTAGATAAATCTCTATACCTGTGCGTTTGTAAAATGGCGGCAGCTAGTCCTGCATTGGTTAGGGGTCCCCCCAGCTCCCTGCACACTCTGAGCCAATCTTGTAAACCTTTGCTTTTGCGAGGGCGATAGCCGCTCGACATTCCTGGGTTGCTTGTTCATAGACAAGTTGCTCAATCAGGGGCATAGCTTGTTCTGAATCACCAAAGATGCGACTGGCGGCCTCTGTCATTCTGGCCACAAAGTCTGAAAATGGCTCTTGGGGTCCTTGGACAATCTTTGTAAGGTGTCCACTGGACTCTCCCCTTTTGTGAGGGCCTTCCATGCTTTAATAGCGGCGGCCGACACCTGACCATAGACGCCCCAGATGTAGTTGGTTTGATTAAGGGCATGTTGACCCTGACCTGTCAGCATTTCAAATGTCCACTGCCTCTGATTCTCATCTTCAGCCGTGGCATTAACTCTAGCTTGTGCCTGGGCTGCATCATACCAGAGAGCCTTCCATTCCATGTATTGTCCCATGTTGGGAAGCACTGCTTTCACTGTCGTTTGCCAGTCAGTGGGAGTCATGGCAAAATTAGCAAGCCTTTCCACCTGTAATGTGGTAAAGTTAGCATTGACCCCATAATTACGAACGGATTCGGCCAATTCTTTAATTTGATTGTAATCTACGGGGGTATGTACTCTTCCGCCTTCCACATTCTCGAATACTGGAAAAGCCATTTGTATTTTTCTCCGTTCCTCTAAAGGTAAAAAGGAGTCAGTACCAGTATTCAGCCGAAGCTCATATGGCGGAGGCGCTGAGGGGCGTGAGCCCGCCGGATTTATAGGCGGTGGCCTCACATTCATTTTTGTTTTCAGTGGCCGGTGTCTATCAGGGTGATATCTTTTTTCCTCATACCGTGCCACCTCCTCCTCTAGACCACCTTCTTCGCTAGAATCCAGAGTGTCAGAATCAGAATTATCTAGCTCCAAGGCTTCTAGCTCTACTGCAGGGTATAGACTAGATTCTGGCTTTTTCTTTTTCTTAGATTTGTTAAGGGGTGAATGATAACTCCCTTCTTTCTCTCCCCTTTCTTAACTTCCTGGGGAGGGCCTTTTTTCTTAGACATGTCTTTTCTTTTGCGAGCTCCCATTCTCTCACTCCGTTCAGTTTCTGACATGCTATCCTGAACTTCCTCTAAGGTTCCCTGACTTTCTATTATAGCAGGGTGACAGGCCTCATCCTCCAAGCAGTTTTTAACTAGCTTCCAAATGGCTTTGGTACCTAAGCAGAGATCTCCTTCTGCATGCTTCCTGTCTAGTTCTTTACCTAGCTTGTTCCATGAGGCCACAGTGAGGGACCCGGAACAAGCATACCATGGTGCCACTCTATCTACCTCCTTCACAAAATTTTGAAGTGTTCGTGGTGCAATTTTAAGATCTCTTTGTTTTAGCACAGTCTGTAGGGCAGTAACCACTGACTGTGACGACCCCATCGCGCTGACAGCTTATCTAAAAAACGCGCTCAACTCCGTTACCAGACTGACAGCACCAGACTGACAGCACCAGACTGACAGCACCAGACTGACAGCGCCAGATGGACAGCGCCAGATGGACAGCGCCAGATGGACAGCGCCAGACGGACAGCGCCAGACGGACAGCGCCAGACGGACAGCGCCGTTCTGTCAGCACCAGCCACGATGAAGGAGAAGGACAAACAGGACTAGCACCAAAGCCTCCACTGACCCGTCCCACGGTGATGACAAACTAAGGCCAAAGTCGAGAAAAGGGTTGTTCAGGATAAAGCATACCTCTCTGAACCTACGTCCCTGCAGTTCTGAATCCGCCCCGTCTTCCGAGGGGTCTCCCGCGGCGCCGGCGATGTTGAAGAGTTCCCGGGTTTCGGCACCAGATGTCCCGCGCTACCGTCTCGCCAGCAAGAACGACGCAGAACACTCGGATCCTTCTGCAGTAAAGCTTTAATGCATCTTGAGAGATAGATGATCAGCTTCTTAGAGGGAGACCCCAAGCTAAGAAACCCAGCCCCTTATATAAGCCTAGGAGCTCCGAGTGAGATGTGTAGAGCCGGGATTGGTGGTTTGCACATCACCCCAGATGACGTCACGGGAGAGGCACAGTTTAAACGGTTAACTCCAACTGACAGCGACAGTTAACTCCAACTGACAGCGACAGTTAACTCCAACTGACAGTGGATGTCAGCGCCATCTTCTAACGGCAATAGCGATAGCGAGGGCGGCTCCTCACAACTTCCCACTTGTAGTGATGCTGGCAGGGACCGGGAACCTGAACCAGACCAGGAGATACAGGGCTGAGTCCCAGGGCTGAGTCCCAGGGCTGAAGCTTCCCAGGGCTGAGTCCCAGGGCTGAAGCTTCCCAGGGGCTGAAGCTTCCCAGTCGCTTCAGCCACCTGGGCCTCGGTCTTCCTTATGTCCAGCCCACTGGCCTGGCTCATTCCTGAGAGGGGGGGTGTGGATTGAAGAAAGGAACAGGCAAGAGACAAGAGATAGAGTTGGGAGGGCACAACAATGAATACTGGGAAAAAAAGCCTCAAGTTTATTACACACAGTCTTTACATACCCCAATCAAAAGTGGGGGAAAGCAAAAAGACTTCCTTAACATGACACAAAGAACAAGCAAGCATAATTGCCTTCTCAGTACCCAAAACATCAAGTAACCACACCCTAAACCAAGTATCCTGTTGTCAAGGTAAGACATCCATTAGTTACTTCTCAGGCCAGATATCCTGTTGTTTAACCTTGAGAGAGCAATAGTGGAGCCATTTCTATGGGCCCTGACACCGTCGACCACCATGCTTCTTAACTCAACCCTGCCTTGCACAGGTGGCTCACTCTTGAAGATACTCTTGTCTCTCTCCCTTCTGTGGTAATTGGAAGAGCTGTTTTCTGTTGCTTCTACATTTGAGAATTTGGAATGTTTTGTCCATTTGTTTTTTCACTCAATAAACCATCGATGTTTGTACATCTTAAGAAGTATGGTTACTACGGTGCAAGACAAGTTCCAGTGGTGCCCGATGTTACAATGGTTACAGTCCCCATCACAGAACTGTGCGTAACTAAGAGAAAAACACTCATCTCTATTTTACAGTTCAGGGAGCTGAGCCTTTGACAACCCAGAAGCATTTGGCATGTATTAAAAGTAGGACATTGTACCCATTGGTAAGTGTAGTTCTTATGCTGGGCGGCGGTGGTGCACACCTTTAATCCTAACCCTTGGGAGGCAGAGGCAGGTGGATCTCTTGAGTTTGAGGCCAGCCTGGTCTACAGAGTGAGTTCCAGAACAGCCAGAACTACACAGAGAAGCGCCATCTCAAAAAAACCAAAAACCACAAAACCAAAACCAAGGAAAAAAAGTGTAGCTCTTACCAGTCAGAAAGGAAAATTCTCTTTGCATCAGATGGAGGCCATTACAGGAAACCACAACCAATCAAAAGCAGAGTTGTGGAGCCCAGTAGTACCAAGGACACATCTACAAAACACTCCTGCACCCAAGGCTCACGGAACATTGTGGAAGAGGGCATGGAGGGGTTTTAAGAACCAGAAAAGCAGGGGAACTGCTATGAGATTGTGTCTCCCAGGAACATCAAAACCTACACCCATAAAATCCCACCAACATGACTGCCTAAACACAAGCTGAACAAGAACAAACCAATAGACATGCTAAAGAGGATGAGGGATAGCCCATGACACCTCAGCTCTGCACAAAGAACTACAGACAACTAAGAAATGCAGGAGAAATAGTCTTCCCAGGGGAGAGCACGCTAGTTGGTTATTCAGTATCTAACCGTCAGCCTGAAAACACAGACATACAAGCAGCAGACATACAGACTGAGCAGGGTGTTTATGCATTTAGGAATATACTGAGTGTATATCACTGCTCCTCTGTCCCCTCTCACCTATGCCTTCTCTTTCCATCATCACTGACAGTTCAACCTAGCCTGGCCATGGACTCCTGATTCTTCTGCCTCCACCTCCCATTTTCATTCTTCCTTTCCTTACTTAGTAGTCTCTTTTTGTTCTTCCATTTTCTCCCTTTATAATTAGAGTCAAACGCAGTTCAAACTAGAGCCTCTCTTCTTTGTAAACAGTGTTTGGAACAAAATTTGTCCTGATTGTTTCTAGTATTTTTTTTACTTCTTTTATTTTGAGATTATAATATAATCACATTATTTTCCCCCTTCCCTTTCCTCCATCTAAGACCTCCCATAGACCTCTCCTTGTTCTCTTTCAAATCCGTGGCCTCTTTTTTCATTAATTGTTGTTATATATACACACACATATTAAATATATATATATTTTTAAACAGTACTGCCTATTCTTGAGCAAAACCTACATGTGAGACCTGTAGTTACCCTAAGGGACAGGCTAGTGCAGGAGAAAGCCAGCTAACCTGTGGTAAGGACTTTCAACATAGTGCTGGCAAATCCTTTGGGTCACATGGCATGCATGATTAGGTAACTTACACGGAACAACACAATCAACCAGGGGCCAAGCCTAGAGTTAAGCACACATCTGCTTCACCGCAGAGCCCGAAATCAGCCCATGCCTTCAGTGTTTGTAACTTCGCTGTGTGTCAATTTGAAATTCGCCCTACGAGAGAGAGGCGTGCGAGTAGAAATGCTCCTCCGGCTGTTGAGACTACCATCCGGCCTGGGCAGCAAGCCCTGGGGGATCAAGACCCTCTCCGGAAAACTCACTAGAAATTTGCCACAGCTTAGCAACTGATGATTTGAGCTTAGCAACTGATGATATGCAAAGACTGTTTGCTTCTTAATGGGGATTAATTTATGGGAAAGCCTAAACATTTCTTTCTGCAGCATGGAAACTCTCAGAACATTGGAGGGCCCTCTCTATCAACATCACTACTCTGAGATACATAGAACTTCCTGAGTAAGTTCTAGCCAGGAGGCTCTGCCTGCAAGCCACACCTTCAGCAGAAAGAGACATTATTAACACCCTGTTCTGTGGCAGAGCATGTGTTGTAAAATGACGTTCCCCTCAGAGGCTAATTAAGATAATTATAGTTTGCCTCCCAGGACTCTCCCTGAGGATCTGGCTGGCTCTGGTTGTCGTCATTACTGCTATTCTTCTAAATTACTGGGCAGGGCAGGATTGCATGGTTGAGTCTACTTTGGGGAAAGCAAGGAACGGAGGGCAGATTCTCCATCTCAGAAATGATTAACTGTACAGAGCACACTGCACCTACATTTGGCAGAATTAATCGGGAACCCAAGCAAGTGTCTTAATGGCTTTCTCCTGTAGGTCAGCTTTTCCAAAATCCAGATGTACTATGTTATTCCTGAAACACCAAATTCTGCTTCAAAACAGATGGAGGTTCTAGAACCCCAGCTATCCTGAGTCAGTGGCCTCATGAGGTCAAGGATATCATAGGTCTAAGTCCTGGTCCTATCATTCTGAGATGGGTGACACAGGCTAACATTTTTTTAATGTTCTTGGGTCTTGTTTCTATAATATAGGACAACAGAAACACCTTTGTCACAGGTAGCTATGAGGACCAGCTGAATTCACATGTGAACCTGCACAGAACAGAGTCAGGCCCTGTGCACTGCTCTGCCTTGTTGGCCCCGGGCAGGGCATCCAGGGTCAGGCTGCAAGCCTTTCTGTGCTGGGCTGTGGCCAATGTCAGACAGTCCCAATAGTGTTAGCTATCCTCGATCAGCTGTGGTCTGAATACATTAGATGGAAAATTCCAGAAATAAATAATTCACAGGTTTTAAATTGCCTGCCATTCTTGGTTCCAGGATGAGATCTCGCGCCATCCAGCTGTGTCTCATCTGGAATGTGAATGATCCCTTTGTCCAGCATTTCCATGCAGTGTCTGCTAGTAGCTCATTACTCATTTAGTATTCTCATTTATCAGATCGGCAGCTGAAGTACCACAGGGCTATCCAGGGCTCAGTATGATCTGCAGCTTGGCGTATCTACTGTGTACCTTGATATATTCCCTTAGGATGGGCGTCACTAATGATTAGTTGAATATCCCTAATCCAAAAATATATAATGCAAAATGTGCCGAACTCCAAAATGTTTTGGTTACCAGCCAACATAATATCACTAGTGAAAAATACTATATTTGACCTTACATGACAGGTCACACTAAAGAATAATTCATCATATTAAACAATATATATATATGGTATATATGATCTAAAAATCAACTGGATGCTTAGCCTTGTGTCACAATTGCAAAGCATCTCATTATGCATATGGCAATATTAAAAGTCTGAAAAAGAAACTGAAATCTGAAACACATCTGGCCCTAAGAATTTGGGAGAAGTGACACAGCCCATATTACAAATGATGGCAACAGTTAATACAGAGGAGATACAGCCAACAAAAGTAGGAAGTGGCAGAGAATGGAGGAGCTAATGGGCTAAGGAGGATCTAGCATTGGATCTGTCACATACCAGCTGGGGGAATCTTGAATCACACATTTCCCCTTCCTTTCTTTCTTTTTTCTTTCTGATTTTTTTGTTTTTGTTTTTCAGGACAGGGCTTCTCTGTGGCTTTGGTGGCTGTACTGGAACTCACTCTGTAGATCAGGCTGGCCTCGAACTCACGGAGATCTGCCTGCCTCTTCCTCCTAAGTGCTGGGATTAAAGGTGTGAGTCACCACCGCCTGGCACATCTCCCCTTTCCTTGCCACCATTTCCCTATCTGAAAACTGTGCCATCAGAATATACCATTTCTTAATTCTCATTCTTCCATCTTAAGACTGGGCCAGGCAGACCGGTTCTTGTAAAATCTTTACATGTATGCCACATACATGTGTAGTGGAAATAAACAGCCTAGAATAAAGACTAAATGGTGAGGTTTAGACAAGAGACACTGAGTGACTCCTCTTCTGATAGCCAAGAGTATTTCTGAGGTTGGAAACTATGGAGGAGAAGGGACTGGATTCCTCACGTTAATAAAATACAAAGACAGAAAAGGCATTATCCAGGAGACATTTCATCAACAGAAATTGCAAGGTGCTCAGAGACAGCCTTGGGGCCTTGACCCCACCACTATCATAAAGGACGAGTGGCTGCAAAATCCTGTCTTCTATTACCCTTGAGAAGGACTAGGTGAGAGCCACTTATGAACATATCACCTCAGCACCTCTACAGAACTCAGTGGTTGCTGTCCCCTCTGGTCCTTTACAACAACCGTGAATGAATTCCATTCATTGCTAGACTTTGCCCAGTCCTCCCTCAGCGGGGGCTTTAGATTAACAGCCAAAAGAAAAGAACCAAAGAAGACCAATGTCAAAGCCAAGATTGACCCAGGGAGCCAGGTCCCAAGCTGCCTGAGATATAGGGAGCTTGAGTTCAAGGTCAAGTTCAAGTTCAAGACTGTCCAGAGAGAGAGAGAGAGAGAGAGAGAGAGAGAGAGAGAGAGAGAGAGAGAGAGAGAGAGAGAGAGAGAGAGATTAGGATGGAACGGGAACCTCTGAGCACCTACTGTCCACTAGGTACAGATGCTCTCCGGGCCTAAGCCATCAAAACCTGCGCCACAACTGATAGAAGTTACACAAGCCATGTCCTCGATTCCTGTGGCGGTTTGAATGAGAATGGTCCTGTAGGCTCATGTGTTTGAATGCCTGGTGCCCAGGTAGTGGAACTGTTTGAGAAGGATTAGGAGGGATGGCCCTATTAGAGTAGGTGGGACCTTGATGGAGGGACTGTGTCACTGGAGGTGGACTTTGAGATTTCAAAAGCCCAAGTCAGGTCTAGTGTATCTCTCTTCCTGCTGCCTGTGGATCAGAATGTAAAGCCCTTAGCTACTGCTCCAACGCCATGCCTGTCTGCTTCCTGCCATGATAATCATGGACTAACCCCCGAAAACTGTAAGCAAGCCCCCAGTTAAATCCTTTCTTTAGAAGCATTCCCTTGGTTATGGTGTCTCTTTACAGAAATAGAAACGTAGCTAAGACATGGCAGTGTTGGGACTGCACCAAGTTGTTACAGCTCAACTGGTTCCACGCTGCCCACCCAGTGTGAAAAGAGCCCACAGGTATGAGCAGAGAAAGGCATCACACCCATCCTGCCCATGGACCAGATTCAGCTCAGTGTCCTATGACACCTAGAAATGCACCAGCTTACCTGGGCACTCGGCAAATAAATGGTACCCAAAAAGGGGCTATGATAGCATCTATTGAGAGCCTTTACAATCTTCCTCTCTGAGTCTCAGTTCCCCCCCAGTGTTAATAATACCTGCCTGCAGTAGCAGCGAGGACACACAGGTAAAACACATAGAAACTACCAGTAGACTGGCAACACACACAAACGCCAGGCATAAAAGATGACAAAGCCATTTCCTCCTTGACAAAGGTGACCCAGGATGACCTTATGTGACCTGAGATGAGATAAATCAGGCACAGAAAAGCTGGATCCTTCTTTGACCCCACATATGCAGACAACAGGAGAGTAGTCACAGGGGTTTGCTGGGAAATGAGTCGGGAAGCATTGGTTGATAACACAAATTTTCAGTTAGACAGGGGTAGCTCTTACATTTCTATTGTCCAATGTGGTGACCACAGTTAATAACATCATGTTTGAATATTCTCACCACAAAAAAAAAAATAAAAATATGCCTGTGAGGTAACACATTTATTTGCTTGAGTGAGGCATGCTACAATACATACATATATCAAAACACCGTGTTATAACTGATAAATAAATATACATGATAAACACTTTTTGTCAAAAATATTTTAAGGAAATCTGTCTCTTCATTCCTCTTAGATGTGTCCAAACATTAATATTTTAGGACGATATAAATGAAAAAAATCTATTTTCTCACTTTTACTTAAAGCAATATGCATGCATCTCAACCACACAAACGCATGTACACACACACACACACACACACACACACACACACACACACAACATATCTTGCCCCCTCATCTCCGATGCTCCCTGGGGCTTCCATTTCCACGAATGGTGTCCAATGATTCAGTGGCCAGGAAGTCATGACTCAGCACTCAGCCCATGACTCAGCACCAAGGAAAGGCTTGACTTGACACTCAGGAAGGCATGACTAATTTTATGTCTCACTCCCAGGCCCAATTCCAATCTTTTGCTTCTTCCTATTCCTACAGCATTATCAGACTCCTTCCCACTCTAAGCTTCAACAGCACCCTCTCACCTGGACTATTCCAGCAACCTCCAAGTAGCTGTCTACTTCTATCTGTACCCCTTTGACTCATTCTCCCTGCCCCAGCACCCAGTGAGGTCTCTGGGCTGCACCTCCCCAGTCAGGAAACAGAAAGACCTTCTGTCCAAGAAGCCCATCCACTTTGAAAGAAAATTCACCTTTCGTGGGGAAAGCTTGAATCCAAGCCCCAAGTAAGGGACACTCCTTGTTGGGGTTCTCACCAATGAAGAAAGTAGAGAGCATAGGTCTGGAGGCAGGCTGACCATGGAGCAGGAGGGGCTGGGAGACCCTGGAGTCTCCTGCATGTGACTGGCTTCAGGCTTGACAGAACAAGTCTGGAGCAGTTAAATCCCAGAACCAGAACGGATTGCTTATGAGGGCTGGAGTCCTGAAGATCTATCTACTTGGGGCCCTCTGCTTTGACTCATTCACAAGATGCATCTGACATGGCAGCCTGAAATTCTTCAGGGTCTTAGGACTGCTGAATCTGAGACTAGTGATGACCAGAGGAATTCCTAAATTTCAAAGTCCATTTTAGCCTTTGATGTGGTGGTGGTGGTTGTTTTGAGATAGGATATCGTGTAGGCCAGGCCTAGAATTCTCTAGGTAGCAAGTTTAAGGTATATGCCAAACCCAGTTTTATGTGGAGGTCTAGGGGGCAACCTAGGGTTTTGTACATACTAATCAAGCACTGAACCACCCAGGACACATCCTTGGGCTACCACTTTGAATTGGACGCTTAGAGAGCAAACTCATAGCCTGTAAAAGTCTATGCTGACAGAAATGCTACTTTGAGACTGGCCTCCTCCACCTGCCATCCTCCAGCCATCATTTAACACCTTGACTTAATAAGTTGGTATTTTTCTATTTTGAGATTTCATCTAACACTAGTCAGAATGTCCAAGATCAATAAAGTAAATGATAACTCATGCTTATGAGGATGTGGAGTAAGGGTAACTCATCCATTGCTGGTGGGAAACCTTGTAAATCCATGTTGGAAAGCAGTGTGGTAGTTTCTCAGGATGCTGGGACTACGTCCATCTCAAGACCAGGCATACTAACTAGTCTTGGGCATATGCCCAAAGGTCCTATATCCAACTATAGAGACACTTGCTCAAGCATATTCATTGCTGCTGTATTCATAATAGTCGAAAATTGGAAAGAGCCTAGATGACCATCAACAGATGTGGTATATTATTCAGCAGTTTAAAGAAAAATCAAAATCACTAATTCACAGATAAATAATGGAGCTAGAAAAAAGTTATCCTAAGTGAGGTAACCTAGACCCAGAAAGATAAGTGTTGTATGTATTCCCTTATATGTACATGTTAGCTGTTAAGCTAAAGAAGCCGGTTACAATCTGTATAACCCCAAAGAGTATAGAGTATGGGACTGGGATGGAGAGAAGGATCACCCAAAGAAAGGGAAAATGAATATATAGTTAGGAAAGAAACAGTGGGGAGACAAGACTGGGAAGATTAAATGGGGAGAGGATAAAGAAGGTAATACAGGGAGGGGGAGCTAACACTAAGGGCCATCTGGGGTATCATATGGAAACCAACTACATTAAAAGCTTCTTAAAATATATACATATATGAAATTAAGCTAAATGGAGGCACCAAATAATGAGGAAACAATGTTCCAGTTAGAATCTTTCACCACCAAGTGAAACTTCCAATGCCAGGAATGGGTTACTTCTAATTGAGTTGTTGACCAAAGGGGCCCCATGGAAACTCCAAATGACTTAACTATTGCCAAGGCCTTTTCTCTCCACAATCTGATGGCAAAGCTCCATTGCCAAGACAAAACCTACACAACACACTGAACACAGAGATGAACACCTAGATAGAGCCTTCACCCCTACTAACTAGTGTTCCTGGAACTGAAAGGTATTCTGCACATTACGAGAGAAGGAAAAGTAACAACAAGCCAGCTACAAAGCCTGCAGTCTACAACAGTGGCCTGCTGACGTGATATGCTGGTACAATCGTGGCACAAATATTGTGGAAGCAACTAACCACTACCTGACTGGATTTAAGGCTCGCTCCATCAGCCAGAATCCATGCCTGACACTGCTCCTGTGGCCAACAAGCTGAGACTAGATAGGCCATGGACCTAGAAGAAAGCCAAAACCTCCTGCTTGGCTAAAAGAATATAGCACTAAATTGACTCCTAATGACACTTTGCTGTACTCATAAATCAGTGTCTCACTCAGCCATCATCAGAGACGTTTCCTCTTGCAGTAGGTAGGAACCAATGCAGAGACCCACATCTAGACGATGCGCAAAGAGTGAGAGACTTTGGAACACTAAGTTCCCAGTGGGGTGTCTCTATCAAACCCTTCCCCTCCTTGATCTGGGAGCTGTGCGGAAGAGGAAGCAGAAATGTTGTAAGAGCCAGAGAGGATGGGCGGCTACGAGGAAATAGTGTCTTCTAAATACAGCAGGACCGATACACATTTAACTCAGAGACTGCGGCAGTAGGCACAGGGCCTGCTTAGGCTCAAGCCATATGTGTTCCCAGCACTGAGAGGGAGAAGCAGATATAACCTCCCACCCCAGTCAAGGAACTAATCTCCAACTGATGACCACTAGCAAAGGGAATGTTTTCTCTACAAGGGAGTCTCCCCAGGTATACTAACCCCACTACTACCCACCAGTAGACAGCCAACAGGAAATGAACTCAATAGTGTTTTTGTAGAATTTCTGTTTTAGATTGCTTTGTTTGGACTAAAAAAAAACGATTTCTGATTTTGTGTTTTTATGGATTTTGTTCGTGTGCGTGAACAAGTGTGTGGAGGGTGTTAGGTGTGTGTGTGTGTGTGTGTGTGTGCTTCTTTATTGGTTTTGTTTTATTCTGATTTTGTGAGGGGGGCATAGAGTTGAGTGGGTGAGGAGGTAGGAGATCTGGGAGGAGATAAGGGAGAGGAAAGTGATCAGAATATATTATATGAATTTTCAATTTAAAAAATAAGAAAAGCAAGTTATTGTTTTTGTCTGCTTGTGCTTGATTTTAGTTAAAGTTAATTCTGTGGTCTAAGGAGAGGAAGGATGGACCACTTTAAGAAAAAATAGTCCCCTCTGCTCCTTGGCAATCAGTTAGTCTGATTTAGTGTTCTTTGTGATGAGGGGGGCTGGTGATTAAAGCCCTGTAGAAGAACTGGTGTCAACCCAAGGGGACTCTAGCAGACACACATCAGGAGATGCCAGTAGTTTGGATCCGAGGTAGTCCCATCAATGGAATGATTTTATAGAAAAACTATACTGTCTTCATCAACACTACAGATTAGCTTCCAGCTATACAGAGCTCTAGCTGGGGAAGCCATTTATAGTAACACTGAGTTAATCATTATAAACAAGGGCCTGTGGGAAGCCAGTCAGGCCCAAGTAAACAATTGGAGAGAGGGAGTCCAGCATAAACAGCATTGCTGGGTATATGTAACTCTTGTTACGATGTCACCAGGAGTTTGAGGGCCTGCCTCCTTCAAATGTCTCTTTACTGAAGGGTGAACACAACATTCAAAATGGCCAAGGAGCCAACATGAGAGAATTGAGTGAGCCATTCACACGAGGCAGGATAAAGCCATGAAAAGTATTTTTTCTCACCAGAAAGCCTTGAAGTGTCATCTTTGGAAATTCCAAAACAACAGCATTTGATTGACAAAGCTCTCTTCAGGTCACAGCCGTGTTTCCAGATTCTGCCATCGTTCTTGACCGTTTGATAAAGTTTGTAGATTTTAGCAGGTTAGAAGAACAACTTGCAATTCACTGCCCCCTAGGTTCTGGTAGAGTGGTGACAGCTCTATAAGGGAGGAAGAGGAGGGGGACAGTGTAGGCCAGGCTGGAGAAGAAACATCTGGGAAACACACTTGCTGTTCTAAGAACCATCAACATGTTCCCTGCTGGGCCTAGCTTCCTCTTCTAGAGGATGAAGGGAAGATATGAACAATATTCTGTCTTTCATTTCCAGATAGCTGGAGGAGAAAATTCTATCTGTCAAGCCTTCTTTCCTCTGTTGTAACTCCTCCCCTACCCCTGTTGTAAGTTGACTTCACTACTCATTTCCTTGATTAATCTAATTATCCCAAGATAAAAGGTGAATGAGTAACAGAGCACAATACAATTTGCCTGATCCACAAAAAAGCATATATTCTCCAACAAGTGATTAAAAGCATGATCACGTCCACAGACACATGATGAAGAGCACCGTTGATGGTCACCCAGTGAGATGACTTAATGGGTAAAGATGCTAGGCACCAACTCTGACAACCTGAGTTCAAACCCCGGGAGCAATGTGGTAGAAGGGAAAAACCCTGACTCTCACAAATTATCCTCTACCTGTTCACATATACACACTCGTGTGCACATGCATGAGTGTGTGTGCACACACACACATAAATGAATGAATGCAAAAGCATTTTTAAAGAAGTGTTGAGTGTCTACTGTCAGCCAGATACAGCACAGAGAACTGTCAGCTCATCAGCTCCCTAAGGCCTCATGACCACGCTAATAGCTCGGAACTCGACCATTCATCAGCTGAGAGGAGGAGAAAGCAAACAAATCCCATCTGGGAAGCATGTAAGGCAAACACTGAAC
This sequence comes from Mesocricetus auratus, assembly GCF_017639785.1. NCBI lineage: Eukaryota > Metazoa > Chordata > Mammalia > Rodentia > Cricetidae > Mesocricetus > Mesocricetus auratus. The sequence goes on along the minus strand of NW_024429182.1, from coordinate 123,646,649 downwards.
CTAAGAAGTCATGATCTTAAACCCTCACTTCTAGCTTCTACCCAGGAATGTTTTCCAAAGAAAAGTATTCAACAAAAGGGCAATTTTTACAAGATTTTCACGTACTACTAAACATGGTATCAAGCCACCCACAGCTCAGGAATTCAACAATGCTACTCATCATGTTTCTGGGTGTGAGCTGAGTGGTTTCTCCAGACTGTGTGGGCTCACCCATGGCTGGATACTGATCTTAGATAGTGGTTTCTCCAATAAGTATGGCATTGTGTTGACATCAGCTCGGGTGATAGAGGTGAGCCTGTGTCATTCACATGGCCACGATCCAGGCTTCCCAAGAGCAAGAAGAGAGAAAGCCTCCATGCGTGAACATTCATTTCATAAGCCTCTCGTTCTCATCATATTTGCTGAGGTCAACAGACGGTCAAGGCCAGATTCAAATGATGGAGGTGCAGACTCCTCTCTTCTAGAAGATGGGAGGAGTTCATGGCCTCATTCTGCAATCCAACACACACACACACACACACACACACACACACACACACACACACACACGCAACGTTTGCTAAAGAATCATCAAAAGGGCTTGTTTAAGCACAGGCTACTGGCCCCCAGCTCCAGGGTATCTGAGGTAGCTGGTCTGGGGGGGGGGGGAAGGCCAGAAAATGCAGAATTTGCATTCAAATTCTCAAAGGACTTCTATTGGAACACCACAATGAAGTCCTCCCTCTTTGAGTACCTTCCCCTAAGAAGTAAAGACAAGGCAAATTCAAATCCACCTTTACTCCTCCCCGCTCTACCTCTCCACTCTTTCTGTCTTCCCCTTTTACAGCTTCCAGGAAGGTTATATCCACTTCATTAGGGCCTCCTTCCCCAGCCTCTATCCTCTGGCAGAGAGAACTCAGCTGTAGAGGAGCTCAGAATTTCCCTCAAGGAGCTGGCAAGGTTTCTGTGCATTTGGGCAGCAGAGTGGCAAAGGGATCTATCTGGTGGACCCAGTCCCGGCCCTGCAAACCTGAATCAAGTCCAGCAAAGAGACAAACATGAAACCCCTGGAAACAAAGACAAACACATCGGCCACAATCCCGACCGCAGCCTAGGAGATTTCTACAAGATTCCCAGAGTCACATGTTCATGCATCCCGCAGTCCACCCCCAAATCTCCCTCTCAGCTCTTTTATTCCCACCGTCTGTGTTTTTCAGTAAGCTGTCACAAACAAAGCTGTCTGTAATGGAACACTTTGGGGTGTGGAACACAAACAACCCCTCTGTAACTGCTTTCATCCAGATAATTAATACGTTCAGCCCACAGACACGACACTCACACCGAGTTGTTGAGAACAGTGCTCCTGAAAAGCCATAAGCCTCTAGCTAATGGCTTATTTGGGATCAAGAGGACCACATTAGAGATACGACAAGTGAAAACAGTTTCATGGGACAAGTGAAGCCATCTGGAAGAGAAGATGGCCGAGACTCTTGGAGTAACTATTTAGAATTCCCCAGCTTGTTCCTAGCCAAATCTCTGGTGGGTACCACTCTTTCACGGCATTTCACACGGCGGGGATAGCCGGGCTGGTAGTAAAGCTCTGTGGCTACCGTTCTGTTAATTAACTGCATCAACAAGATCATTGAGGAAAGGTTGTCAAGGTCCTTGGAAGGACAGTCTGTTTTACACACTTCTGAGTTCTATGGGAATACCAGAGGATTTCAATTGGCAAAGACCAGCAATCACTAATTATAGTCACTCTTAACTGAGTCTCATGAAGGATCTCCTTACGAGGTAACACTCATTAACTTAGCTTCAACTGCAGTATGTATTTAAGGAAGATCAAATTCTCCACTCAAACCTGCACTCATGAAGCTCCCTGTGCGCAACGGAATGTTCTCAAACTAATTGCCTTGAGATGTGCTGTACAAATTGGCCCTTCCTCACTTTGTCAAAGTTTGCAAGATTTAATACTGCACCCAAAAGCTACAAGCATAAAAATATATGACTTTCTATCCTTTAGATTAAAATTGGGATGGTGTTTTATGTCCGGGACTTCGGCAACAATATTATACATTCATCCCAAAGGGACACCGAAGGGACCCCAAACCTACTGTTCAACGGACAAGAGTGTCCAGAGGGAATCATTCAGGAACATGAAAATAGGGCATCAGTTTCTCCTCCCTTTGTTGTGCATCTCTGATGACGAGACATGACATTAATTCCTTAGATGCTTTATCTCACTGGGGTCTTGGAAATCCTAGGAAAGACACCCTTGGGATACCCACATCACAAATGCAGTCAAAAGCAGCTATGCTATTATGTGAAGAGAAGTGAGAAATCAGATGTATCCAGCCCCATATCACCCCATCAACCACTGGTCTCCATCCAACCATGTGTGCACCTCCCCCCATCTGAGCCCAGACCCATTCACCCTGGGGCCAAGGGTCTTAAAGGCAGTTCTGACAATATCAGTAAGTAGAAGATTCTGGAAGAACAGTGAAGAGGGAGGGAGGCAGGGCAGGGAATGAGTAGGCAGGGGCAGAAAGACAGGAGCTCTTCAGGGAACACACAAAGGCTTGCTTTGTCTTCTTTCTGTAGTCAAGGTGACATGGCCAGCAAACCTGTATAAGCCCCACTCACACTGTTTAAAAATGCCTTTTTCATCACTGTGATTTTTCTGCAAATCAGCAGAGGAGGAAATGCAGCAAGATGTTGAGTCTATTGTAACCAGAGATGTTACTGTTACTTTTTGGGGTATTGATATGTTCTTAGAGTCAAGTAGATCTTGAAATGACAATAAGAGAATAGAGTTGGTTTATGTGGGCAATAGTTTAATGAAAGAAACATGGGGGGGGGGCTAAGAAAGTAGGTCACAAATTTCAGAGGATGTGCCAGAACCATTCTCTCTGAGATTAGACTAGTATAACATCCAAATTTGTGTTTCTCACCTCATGGCCCAAGCAACTTATTCATTCACTGGAAATTTGTTATCAAACACAAGCTACATCACAGGAGGTGTGAAAGATGCAGGAGATGTAGCAGGATGCAAAGCTCTTAAAATCCATGCCACCCGATGCTTCCAGTCTAGGGAGGGAAAGCAGGCTTTATCTAGATACATGTTTCAGGGACCAGGCCAGGCAGAGATCAAGGGTTTGATGTTAATAGAGCTAGGACAATCTAGGAAGACTACTGTTTCCATTGCAGTGCTTCTCCAGAAAGGTGGCAGAGCAGATGTCTACACAGAATTTTAGGGTCACTGAATTCTAAATAGAGGAAATCCAAAGGCACACACACTCGACTGACAATTCTGATGTGACAGAGGGACACCAGTCCCCGAGCACTTGCTCTGTATCAGAAGCTTCATAGCACTGGCCTTGTTTCAGTGATGCAGCAACACTTCCTGACTATGGCTACCATTAACCCACCTTTACCTTGCGAGTATGGCCACAGGTCTGTCAGAGTGGAATCCATAACCCAAGCCAAAGGGATCTCGCAAAGCTCAGACAGTCCATTCTGGGGTGCCAATCCCTCCAAAAGGCAGTTAATATGCAGATGGGTACAAACAAAAGTCATCTCACAGATGCAACTGCCTCTGATGGGGGTTAGGAAAAATTCCTTTAATTATTTGGGTATGCGGAATGCAGTATTAAAGAAGAAACATACAGGCATGTCTACACTTCTATCTACAACTACAAGAGCTTAGCTGCACAAAAGAGTCTCAAAAACGAGGGATTAAAGTATGAGCTACATGAGCATGTAAATATGAAACATTTACAAACAAGCATGGCTTTCTCCTTCATCTGCCCAGTTGTGGGATTTGACGCCACCCCACCTGCAGTATGCCACTCTATCCTTGTTAGGCATCTCTTGTCATTTTCCCTTCTGCTCACTTTGCTTGCCAAGGGTCCCGGGGGCCAGCAACTGATGGTGATGTAAGCTACCTGCTGAGGGGATGAGAAGAGGAGGAGTCTATGCCCTTTTCATGCCATCACATGGGCTGACCACGCAGTTACATGCATAAAAGCATCACATGGGCTGGCCAAGCAGTTACATTTATAGGAGCCAGGAGGGCTCAACCTGCAAAACTTTCAGAGGCTCCTTGCTAAGAGTCATCCTGGCCCTTATTGATAAAATACAATGACAATTCCTAGAAGAACAACCTATTATCCCAATTCATGGAGTGACAGAGCAATCAAAATTAGAATGCCTAATGGGGCCCAAGGACATAGTTGAAAAGGAAAGAATAATGTATGGCTTCCGAAAAAACAGCATTAGACCCAGCCAGCAAATAAAAGCTGTTGTAACACTTGGGTTGATTCTGGAAATGGATGGAGGAATAAAAATGACAGCTTGGAGCTCATAAGAAAGCTCACAGATAAAGGCACCTGCCATGAAAGCCCATCCCCTGAACCCAGGTAAAGGCAGAAGGAGAGAGCCAACTCCACAAAGTTGTCCTCTGACCTCCACACACAAATGACAGTTGACAAGCCACATGTTAGCGTATTTGAGAAATCTAATTACAGGTAACACACCAAAGAAGCTGGGTCAAAATTTCATGACTACAAACTGGCCCCAAGCCAGCTGCATAGGTTGAATTTTCCCTATTGTATTTGTTTCCTTCTCCTATTGGAACCCTATTATGTTAGACTTTGTGAAGATCTCTTTCTGTTGACAGTCTTAGCTGTGATTTCCTCTTCTGTTGACTGACAACTCTGCCACCCCACTGACCTACAATAGGATGTCATTTTGAGGAGAAAAGAGAAGCCTTTAACTATCTATTTCCCTTTCTTTTTGGATGGCAGGATTTCACGTAGCCCAGGATGGCCCTGAATTTCTGATCCTTCTGTCTCCAGCTCCCAGGCTCTGGCATTAGAAGCGTGTGACACTATGCCTGATTTTATGCAGTGGTGGAGGAAGAAGGCAGGCCTTCGAGCAGTACACCGAGCAAGCATTGTACCAATGGCGCTACATTCCCGGCCCAGGGAAGTCTTTAAAGTCTAAAAACCGTCTCTCAGGATCATCTCCAAGAAAAAAAAAACGGAGGTAAGAAGACACAGTGGGGACTTAACTTAGACTGTCCTTACCCAAGGACTTGCTAACCCCAGAAGTCCTCGATTTGAGTTAGCAGACAGCCCTCTGAAGCCACGGGGTGACATAACCAGGTGCCTCCAAAGAGGCCATGGCAAGTTGCCTCCGAGAAACACTGGAGGTCCTTCTGCCAGTGCCACACAAAGGTGACCCTTCTCACACCCCTGTCACTTTCACAGGGTGTGGTGAAGCTGCAGCTGAGTGGACCCTCCAAACCCCTGCGCTCTATCCTTTTACTTACGCCGCCACCGAAAGGCAATGGTTCTCAAGCCTGACTGGCTGGAAGCCATCTCCAGAATATACTTCTTGACTTGTTCAAGGCCTTCCGACTCATAGGAACCTCTAACCTGGAGCAGCAGCAGCACCCAGGAGCTTTTTAGACTCACAGACTTCCAGTCCCTACCCCATCCGCTCACCAGCATCTGTGCTAGGATAAGATTTGTAGGTTTGCTTGCATCATTGAGTTGAGAAGCTTTGCTCTGGGGTCCAGGAATGCTGGGTTTTGTTCTGTTTCACTCTATATTTTTATTATGAAAAAGTGTATAAAGGTTAGTGTAATGGGGCACTGGGGGGTGGGGCAGAGGCAGGTGGGTCTCTATGAGTTTGAGGGCAGCCTGATCTCCATAGTTAGTTCCAAGCCGGCCAGGGCTGCATAGTGAGCCCGTCCCATGCTGATTTAAAAACAAACATTAACTTGGCCGAGGACAGGTTTCTCTTTCACTTGTTTCCACAAACCCATCTCCTCACTTGCACACGGATTTTTACGTATACATGCACAAGAAGAGAGAAAGGTGTGAGACAGAAACGGAAGAGGGCTCAGCAGAATTCCGCACATTATGTTATTCAAATACTTTGTCATGTGGTAGAGAGTGTGTGGGGTGCATCCATGTGGAGGCCAGATATTGAGGTCAAGTATCTCCCTCTATAGCTCACCACCTTAGCTCTTGAGACAGGGTTTATCACTGATCTTGGAGCTCATAGTTGGCTGGATTGGCTGGCCAGCAAGCTTCAGAAGTCCTCCTGGTCCATGCTGCTGGCTTCACCTCCCCATTCTGGGTTATAAGCGCTCACAGCTCTGTCTGGCTTTGTGAGTGGGTGCTGGCGATCTGAAAGCAGGTCCTCAAGCTTACACAGAAGGCACTTTACAGTGGAGCTGTCTCCCCAGTCTTGCTGGCAATTCAGTAAGCACAGCAGGGAACAGAAACAGACCAAACATGGGACCTGAATTCTACAGGATTCCACAAAGTTACTCGAATAGCCAAAGGCAGCCCAGGGTTAGTCAAGGGTCCTCTGTGTGCAGACTGCAGACCTGTCCCACAAAAGTGCCTTCTGCAACAAGGTCCCCTCTGCTGTTGTCACTCTGAGTTGGAAATCTTTGCTGTGGAATATCCCTTTACACCGTGTGAATGTATGTTGCTGTGTTGGTTTAATAGCTGAAGAGGATAAAGTTAGGCATCGAAATCAGACTGAGAATGATGGGGAGAAGAAGGCTGGACTCAAGGAAAATGACAGCCAGATGGAGAATGAGTTAGACAAACAAAATGGGATAGAAGTAAAGGCCATGAATCTTGGGGCAATACATGGATTAATAGAAACGGGTTAAGTTGTAAGGGCTAGTTTATAATAAGCCTAAGCTATTGGATAAGCATTTATAAATAATATTAAATCTTTGTATTTGAAAGCAACTTCTGGGATGTGGAGCAGGTGATCAGGACAGGAAAACTCCTCCTACAAATTTTCACATACATATATTTTGGAGATAGGACCTGAGTCTACTTGAGAAATCCATTTATATGTTTCATGTATGCCTTATGCATTGTATGAAAGTGATGTTATACAATATTTTCTTTGATTTTGTGTGTGAAACCAAGTTTTGCAGTGTGTTCCTTAAAGAAATTTCAGATTTGGGGGATTAGTAATGCTCAACCTGTATGTGATGATGTCACAAAGTCAGGAGCAACACACACAGTGCTTCTCTGTGGCTTATTGCGGCTTTGGCTTCGCTCTCATTTTCGGCCCCTGTTTCCTGTACACTCTCTCCTATTCTTCTGTCTTGACTTGGTTCCCAAAACATCAGTCTAAGAGGCAGAGACGGAGTAACCCAGCATCCTAGCCCCCACCGTGCAGGACGCCTCTCAACCCTTAGCATCTTTCCCTTCTTCTCCGTTCTTCAACAAAGCAAGAGTAAGAAAAAGTGCCACTTTCCCCTAGGAAACCATATTTCCAAACCCAGTGTGTTGTCACAGTCATGGGGGGGGACCCTCTTTCTGCTGGGGCCGACGGGTCAAGGCCACGGAGTTTCCCACAGAGAATTGTTGTGGGCATGGATGATTGTGCTTAGAGAAGGGGATGTTCCCAACAGAACAGTGTTCCCGGCAACAGGGGTATATTTTGTTGTTTCCAAGAATCAATAAGTCTTGGCAAAATTCTGATAAGTCTAGTCATCTGATTGGGGCAGGGGGAGGGGTGGGGGGGAGGTTGGGCCAAAGCAGAGAATCACTCCAGAAAGATCTCAATGAGGGCAGCAGACTCCTGAAGAAGGGCCTTGCTTGCTCCTGAGAGCAAATGCAAATCATTAATTCGAGGACACTGCTTCTCCACCTTGTCTGTTGCAGGGGCCTGAAATCCTAGCAGAGAGACATCTCAACAGCCTAAATGTTCGAAAGTCTTAGAAGCTTCATCTGCAGAGTGCATGCCCGTCCTTCAGGCTGGCAGTAACTAAGCCTCCATTCCGATTGCCCCAGCCAAGTGCTGCAGCCTGGGAATACTGGTGTATGGGTGAGTGTGGGGAGGACAGTGGAGGCTGTCACGCCAAGCAAATAACCAGATGCACACACCGAACACTTGGGTGTGTGCGCGGCGGGGAAGGTGCTCTGTAGCGTAAGAAGCAGGAAGCAAAGGTGAACAGCTGCCAGACTGAAAAGGAGAGACGGTTCAGCTGACAAAGTGCTTGCCTTGCCAGCGTGAGGACCGGAGTTCTAGCCCCCTAGAACACACATAAAAACAGAAAGGGGCTGGAGGGAAATCTGGGCATGGTGTGTTTGCAGTTCCAGCACTACGAAGCAGAGACAGGCAGATACCTGAGGTTCACTGGTCAACCATCCTGTCTTACTTAGCAAGGGAGCTCCAGGCCAGTGAGGTATATGGCTCCTCAGGTACAGATGACCTCAGGCCTCCGCACATGTGCATACATGTACATTAACAGACACATGGTCGTGTCTGCACACAAACACACTAAAAATGGAAATGACACTAAACAAAGCTGCTAGTGCCCAGTTCCAAAACCTAACCTCCAACCACCATCTTCCTCCAAAGAAACACCCAACAGTGCAGTACGGACACCTCAAGCCAGGGAAGGCAGGGTTCTTGCTCTAAGATAGAGTGGTTTGGAGACAGCCACTGATTCCTCTGGTGCTCCACTACATAATTTATGTGTTCGTCAAATACAAGTTTCAGTCAGTCAAGAGCTACCTTGCCCAACCTTTCAACTGCAGCTAACTTTGAACAAGATGAAATTAGCTCAATACATCATCATGATGATAGAAAATTTTCTGTGTCTTCCAGGCCCTTCCTGCCAACAAAATGATAAGGAATCTCACTGTCTTGTATGGCTAGTTCAAATGCTGCAGATCCAAATTTCATTAGGACTGTGTAATAAATAGTATGTCCTACCCATGGGCTAATGTGTACCATATTTGCAAAGCTGACCATGTCTGCAAGCACCAAGCCACCTGCTCAGGGGAGTTGGCTTCCAGAGCAACGTCGAACATGTAAGGCCTGCATATCTCACGCGTCCTCTACCTAGTACAGCCTAGAGCAAAAAATTTTAAGTAATTTAAAATGGGGAGGGTGTTGTCAAGCTGACATGAGGATATTCCAAGGGCAAGCATTGAGATGATGTCGCATTCCAGACAGACTTCCGGGACTGATGACCACAGTTGCCATTCTCACGAGAGTGGCCTTGACTGAATCCTTCACCTCCCTGTGCCTCTCCTCATCTGTAAAAGGAGAACAGATGTGTGCACTTGCAAGGCTGATGTGAGGACAGAATGAGAAGAAACACAAGAACTGCTTTGCCCAGGAAAGGACCAACAGTAACTGCCCGATGCTGTCCAGTGTGCAGACACATCCGGTCTGTTTGTTTCTAGTTATGGGTCTGTGGGCAGGGCCAGGAAGCTTCAATTCCTTTCCTACCCAAACCATCACACACACACACACACACACACACACACACACACACACACACAGAGGCATACACACAGGCACACTCACACACACACACACACACACACATACACACACACACACACACAACCCACCTCTCTTTCCCTGTCTCCTTGTCTCCCTCTCTTTTCAATTTCACTCCTGCTAGAGTGCTGCGGAGGTTAACAGAGGCAGGAAGAACAGGAGGACCAGGGATATTCGTGAGGGTGAAAGGTCAGAATCAGACAGAGGGACAGAAGCCAGACCTAGTTGCCATATACCTCCAACTGACCTCTGGCACACATAGCAGTACCCCCCCCGGGCTTCATCTACTCCACATGTACCACCAGACACCTCTAAGCACCCCTAGTCTCTTGTTGCACATTCTTGAATTCAGCAAGAACTCACCCATATCCATTTCTATAGGACTTATGGTTCTCACCCAATACTGTATTAAAGAGATCCACTCATTAAAGCATAAAGTTATCATTTATACGCATTCACTGCTGTGCAATATTCCATCGTGGACAAGACCATACTTTATCCTAACACTGATGAACATCTGTGATGTCCAAAGTGTAGCAGTAAACACTCTCACACAGGTACACATCATCAAAAGAGTCCCAAGGTGTGCGCCTAGAAGGACTTTGCGGGCTGCTGGTTTACACATCTCTTTATTTACTCTGTTTTGACTTGATTATAGCATCAAGTCATTTTTCTGAACATCGTGTTCCACGTACATCCTGACTTCCTGACTCATGCCAAAAACACTGCAAACACCTCTGAGGCTGCCATTCCTGTAAGCAAGAGCTGCTTGGGGTTTGAAACACTGGTTTAATGAGTCCCCACTCCAGCCACCTGGAAATTCCAAGTCACAGTCCTTCACCAGAGGATGGAGAGGTCCATCATGTTCATGATTTCCAACAAAGAACTCCTTAAAATGAGCTGTTCCGTGGGCCCCTGGCTTTGGGAATAAAACCTCCCCAGAATTACCATGTACCGACCTGCCCAGGAATAGAACAGTCTGTAACAGCTGCTGTTTTCCACACAGGGACAGTGGCTGATGGCCTCAGATTTCACTTCCAAACCGCCTTTACACACTCAGGCTCTCCCTGTTGGACTGTGATGTCTCCAAATGGGGCAGGTCTTTCCCCAGCTTGTTTGACCTGTGATGCTGCATGTAAAGACCCCTGCATTGCAAATGCTGGATTCAACTTCACATAACTGAATTAAAGTGTAATCCCCTGGCTGACACTACCCTGTTGACAAAAATCTGCCTCCTCCTCCTCCTTGTAAACACAGTGCTCAACTACATCTCTCAGCATCTTTTGCAACGTGCTCTGGCCATGTGACTGATTCTGGCCAATTGAAATGGACTAGAAGGGCTATTTTGCCTCCTCCAACCCTTTCCCACTCATCAAGGCTTTCCCAAGATCCTCCACTCTCTATTCCTGGCTGTTAGCTGAATGCAGTCTCATCTCTTCCCTTGTCACCTGGGTTCACAACCCGGAAGTGGCAGTGACCCCTTTCTTACCCTTGACGTTCATTGTCTGCTGTTGCTATTATTGTTGTCATCATGGTGGAGAGAAATCTCCATATGTAACTCAAGTTGGCCTTGAACTCATGGTCTTCCAACCTCTGCCTGGTGGCATCTTCTAAACACCAACCACAAGGAACCGGTGTTGTCTTTGTAGCAAACAGAACAGCTTGGTTGCTTCCATATGTGCTTCCGTATGTGATGGTTTCAGGCAGAGATGACCACACTGGTGACTCACACGAGTGATTTGCGGTTGAGGTGCCCATGCTACCGGCAGAGTTTTGAATGATTTTTAAATCAAGCCGTATTTCTAGTTCATGCATACCCACTGACTGAGGACCAGAGCATGAGGAACAGAGACACTGACTGAAGTTCCACAAGGAAGTAGTGGTGTACATTAATTATTTACTGCAACACATTTGTTAGTGGATTAAGACAACAATGATTATCTCACATTATTTCAGTGGATTAAGTGCTTGGACACAGCTTACTCACAGACTGCAGTCACAATGTGGTCTAGGGGTCAGGTATTAACTTCTAGCTTCCTCCACAAGACTCAGTACTTCAGGGGCCACTATACCAAGGGCTAGTTCCCTGCCAGCTGTGGAGCCTTCCTCACAACATGGCACCTAGGTTCACGGTCCTAAGCAAGATAATATTTTATGTCTGCAAACAAGGGACAGAACTCTGCAAGAACCTAAAAATAATGGTTGCTATTTCACTTGTAAGTTTTCTGAGCCTAATCTCTAAATTTCATTTATCTGGTCAAAAATCTTGGTTGCACGTCAAACTGACTCAGAATGTTAAATGTGGGAAAGGGTTTACATCCAGATTGCATCTTCCATTGCAGGCAATGGAGCTGCCGCCTGTTCCAGGAGGCTACTTAGAAGAAACAAATGGCCAGTGGCCTAGATCTTCTTTGTAAGTGCTTAGCAGTGTACTCAAAATGCCAGCTCTTAGCCAACTTATTCCTGAGTGCAAAATGTGGGGATTCTGAACACTTGTTCACAAAGGTGGATTTTTGACCATTGTTGATGCTAATATGTGCGACACGATAAATAAATGACCCAGAGACTGATATTGGGGTTCAAGCTTCAAGCTGAAGATCAGAAAAGCAAAGCAGCTGGTCACTAGCTTCTTACCACTACCTCAGACTGAAAGGGCTGATCCACGCATGAGATCTTCACCAAGTCTCAAACTGCTGCCTCTCTTCAGTGTGTCTGGAGAACGGATGCCTCTCTGAGACCCAGCTTCTGTCTTATATACCTCCCTAATGTTGGGATTAAAGGTGTGAGCTATAATCCTCTTTTAGACTGATTCACTTTTGTGTAGATCTGGGTGGCCTTGGACTCACAGAGATCTATTTATCTCTTAATCCTGAGTCCTAAGATTAAAGATGTGTACCACCATCTCCTAGCTTCTGGCTGCTGGGACTAAAAGTGTGTGTCTGGCTTCTATAGTTTGTGGCTGACTTTGCTTTCTGAATCCTCAGGCAAGCTTTAATAAATCATAAATAATATATCACTGCAAATATGTTTCTCAAACAGTGGGATGAATCGTACACTTTGTGAATATACTTGTTAAAAATGCATGCTTTTGTTATGTAATTAATGGAAAGTAAACATCTTTGCATTGCTAATTAAATGGTAAACATATGCTTAAACTTTCTTAGAATCAACTTTTTATAACATGCAATTGAGGTTGTTTTGTTTTACTTGCATGACAGGGAAAGCTGAGCAAAGAAGCGTGGTCTCCAAAGGCAGTTTCAGGCTCTAAGCTCTCTGACACGTCCCCGTGTCTTCCACATACAGCTTCCTCCTCTCTCCAATCCCACGTGGCCATGGATGAACCAGGCACACTGGGAAAGACCACTTCGGTCTGTTTCCACGGTCCTATAGGCTGAACAGATGTGGGAATACATCTCCGGCCAAGCCAGGCATTTTAATAAGCCATGGCTAACTCGCATGATGGAATCCTTCAGCCATGTCAAATATGAAATGCCTCCACAGCTGGCCCCGGGTGGGAGAAATCCCCTCTTCCCGAGATACCACCCTGTATCCCTACACAAGTGCGTGAGACCTAAACACGGGAGCTCATTCCTGCAGCTGCCCTCCGCCTCCAGGAGGACCATAGGCTAAGTGGAGAGCAGAGGGAGAGTGATGGAACCAGGAAATAAGCAGAGAGGGAAAGAGGCACGAGCCGAAGGCAAACCTAATCACCCCAGCAACCTTGCAGTGACATTTTGAAGTACACAGCCATTTCGAATTCTAGAACAGGGAACCTCTTCAGATGTCAAAATGGTTCTTGCCAAAGGCCAATATGGTAAATGTTCTTCCTGGGGCTCATTTGGAAAAGAATAATTGTTTATGCTTATATTAAAAAAATAGCGACGAAAGCAAGGTCTGAAGGCACTGGAGACTGACCAATCTCTTCCTGTCAGTTAATTTTATTCTTTCTTTACATTCCCAAATATTCATTGGTTACAGGGTGTAAAGAAACTGAGAAAGCGGTTCCTGCCCTCAGACCGGTCTGGGGTGGGGACGCACTGGAATGCAGGCACCTGTGATACAATATGGGTCAGTCTCCAAAAACGCTGATGACCACACTACGAAAGTTCTGGATGAGAACTTCTGAGGGAGGCACTGAGGGAGTCGCGCAAACGTCAAGGTGAACAGAGGTGGACCAGACAGAGTGGGAAGGATGCTGAGGGTGGGAAGAAGGATGCTGAGGGTGGGAAGAAGGATGCTGAGGGTGGGAAGAAGGATGCTGAGGGTGGGAAGAAGGATGCTGAGGGTGGGAAGAAGGATGCTGAGGGTGGGAAGAAGGATGCTGAGGGTGGGAAGAAGGATGCTGAGGGTGGGAAGAAGGATGCTGAGGGTGGGAAGAAGGATGCTGAGGGTGGGAAGGATGCTGAGGGTGGGAAGGATGCTGAGGGTGGGAAGAAGGATGCTGAGGGTGGGAAGAAGGATGCTGAGGGTGGGAAGAAGGATGCTGAGGGTGGGAAGAAGGATGCTGAGGGTGGGAAGGATGCTGAGGGTGGGAAGAAGGATGCTGAGGGTGGGAAGGATGCTGAGGGTGGGAAGGATGCTGAGGGTGGGAAGGATGCTGAGGGTGGGAAGGATGCTGAGGGTAGGAAGGATGCTGAGGGTGGGAAGGATGCTGAGGGTGGGAAGAAGGATGCTGAGGGACAGTTGCTGCACAAGAATGAAGGTGAGAAAGCCCAAGGCAGTCTATAACTGCTCCTGCTTGCACATGGGTTAACTTATCTCATTGGGTGTTTGAATGGGAATGGCCCCCAGAGGCTCACAGGGAGCAGCACTATTAGGAGGTGTGGCCTTGTTGGAGAAAGTCACTGGCAATGGACCTTGGGGTTTCAGAAGCTCAAGCCAGGCTCAATGTCACTCTCTTCCTACTGCCTGCAGATCTGGATGTAGAACTCTCAGCTACCTCTCCAGCACCATGTCTGCCTGCCTGCCACTGTGCTTCCTGCCATGATAATAACTGACTAAACCTCCGAACTGTAAGCCAGCCCCAATTAGACGTTACCACGGTCATGGTGTCTCTTCACAGCAATAAAACCCTGACTAAGGCACTCATTGTCCACCATCCATGAAGGGCTGCCATCGCCCAGACTTTACAAAGGAAGAATCAGAAGTACAGGGCAGTTCTGTTCCTTTCCCCAAGACACCCCAGCTAGGAGCTGGCTGGCAGTTTCTCCCACTGGAGGGCCCAGTGGCTCTGAAGGGATGTTGGGGAGGAGTCGGAACATGTTGTCAAGAGATATGAAAGCAGGAAGAAGCGGGATTGTGGGAATCTACACATACCAGTGTCAAAGATGATGCAGGGGTTGCTGTGGGTTCCAGGAAGTTCATGCCATGTTCCGAATGGAGCATGGGCTGAGGGCAAGCAAGGTTGTGGGTGGGATTTCAGGAAGCTGGCTAGATGATGTGACCTGAAGTAGGGACAAGGGCCAGGATAATTCCAAGAGCCTTGGTAAATCTAGTCAGCTGACTTCTAGCAGACATAAGGGATTAACAGGGGTGAGACAGGGAGGGGCAAAGCAGAAGAGGTACCTGTTACATTCCTGCCATGGGCTCCATGCCAATGGTTGGACCACCAGAAGAATTCTGAGAACAGTGGGGACTGGATCTCGTCTTCCATCGTCTGTAGGTGGAAGGCTAAGTTCTTAGAACACGTCTGTCTGAAGGTCTATTCTGCTAATATGACCAGAATGCTCCCAGAGACTGACTGCCTGGCTCACATAGTGTTTGGAGAGCAGTGTGCCTTTGAGTCCTCCCAGTCTGTGTCCCTGACAATTTCTTTTCTCTTAAAAAAAGTTGTTGTTGTTGTTGTGTGTGTGTGTGTGTGTGTGTGTGTGTGTGTGTGTGTGTTTTGTCTGTCTGATTACCTCATGCCTTCCTGGAAGCCAGAGGAGGGCATCCAATCCCTCTGAGATTGGAGTTACAGAGGGTTGTGAACCACCATGTGGGTACTGGGAATGGAACCCGGGACCTTAGCTGAGCCATTGCTCTGGCCCCATCAATTCATTTTCAATACTGCCTAGCTTTGGTCATTCCAGCAGGGGATTCTGACCCCACAGACACTGGTGGAGATGACTAGATGTGCTTTTTCTGGACAATTCCTCCTTTACTTAGCATGCCTGGAATTTCTCTTAAGCCCAAATCAGATTTGGCCCCAGACATATTTACCCAACACTTTAAAACCATGTGTGAGATTTTAGTGAAATTTAATCTGTATCTGTCTTATTTTTTCACACTTAACTCATTCACATAGCATGGACAAACAGCTCCTTGATATCCAGAAAGCCTTTCCGGACATCTCACAAATAGGAAGGGATGAGCTGTCAAACAGAAACAAACTTTTTCTCTTGGAGATTTAAATCTGATTTTAAAGGTATTTTAAGACAGAAATAAGAGGAGAAAAATCAAGAAAAAAAGAGGCTGGAGAGATGGCTCAGCCAGTACACAGATTCTATGTACCTGAGTTTGGACCCCCAGTACCCAGGCAAAAAGCCAGATGTGGTAGTGTAGACTTGTAGTCTTAGCATGATGAGGCAGAGATGGAGGGGGTTATTCCTGAGCTCACTGACCTGCTAGTCTTGCTGAATATGTGAGCTCCATGTTCAGTAGGAGAGCCTGTCTCAAAAAGTAAGATGGAGAACGATAGAGGCACCTACATCAGTTTCTGGCTTCCATATATGCACCCACAAAGCATGTGCAGACACACACGAGCATGTACATATTTACACACTTCACACACACACGCAGAGAGAGAGAGAGAGAGAGAGAGAGAGAGAGAGAGAGAGAGAGAGAGAGAGAGAGGAAGAGAGGAAAGCATAAGAAGAAAAGGGACACTGAAACCAGGGGTGTGGTGAGAAATATCAAGGTCATGAATGCCGCGCCCCATTGCTACCCCATTGGCCTCATGTCTCTCCATGGGAAAACACATTTTCTCAGTAGATAAAATCACTTGAAGATGCCAAGAGAGCAGACATGCTGAGTGACGGGCTGCTGCTTGGTGGATATTTCCAACTCGTGCTTATCTGTTAGTCACTCGAACGTCCTGACGTGACCTGGAGCTACTTGAGATTAAATTGTTTTTATTTGGGAGGTTTGCCCCTTCTCAAGAAAGAAACAGCAGAAGTAACTCAGAAATGGTATTATTTTACAGCTGCTGACACATCTGGGGTTAGGAGAGACGTCTGCATTCTTTCCCTTCATTTAGCCAACACTTTGGAGAACTCACTTTTGGACTTTCTGTGTGGTGTGGCTCTCTCCCTTTCTAGAACAGGCTGACCTGGGCTCTGTTCTTTTCTGCTGAGTCATACCACCAGCATCCACCTCTGAGTAGTTGATTTGTGGAGAGCTGAAGAGTCAGATATCAAAGTATAGCTTGTGCCAGGAGAAATGGCCAGCTGGGGAAACTCAGGGCAAAGCTTGTGACCCAAACGAGGCAGCTCCCTGGGAGCTTCTACACCCAGGCCTAGGATCTATGTGCCCTCTTCTCCCTCTCCAGCCCCTCCCATGCCAGTTATTCAGGGGCTGCTGGGCCGAGGGCTCCCCATTGACATAGGGTCTCTTGGAGAATTCACTTGGGCAATTTGCCGATAATCAGTGTAGATGACTTTGGACCTAAGTCAGTTTTTTCTAGACAAAGGTATTCCGAGGATACAATGTGTATCAACCAGTTGAAGCAATGTTCACCAGTCAGCAAAGGGCAGAAAGATAACAGGGCAAGATGTGGTCTGTCTTAGTCAATGTTCTGTTGCTATAAAGAGACACCATGACCACAGCAACTCCTATAAAGGAAAGTATTTACCTGAGCTTGGTTTACAGTTTCAGAGGCTTAGTCCATTATCAGCAAGGCGGGAAGCATGGGGGCACACAGGCAGACATGGGGCTAAAAAAGTATCTAGGAGTTCTTTATCTGAATCCACAGGCGGCAGGAAAAGAGAGCCACTAGGCTGGGCTGGAGTTTTCTAAGCCTCCAAGTGCACCCCCAATGATACACCTACTCCAACAAAGCCACACCTCCCAATCCTCTCAAATAGTTGTTGGTCAGGTTCAGTGCCTCTGGCTTCTCACTGAAACTCCTCTCGGATACATGCCGATGTTGTCCTGACTCAAGGAGACCCTGTGGCCATGGTTCCTCAGGGCCAGTCCCTTCACGTGCTCCAGAAGATCACAGATGGGGTAGATGCTGAGGTGTGCCAACTCAAAGCCCTGGATGCAGGTCTGGGTGGTGGCTGATTTGGTCAGTCCAGACTGCTGGGATCAGCCTCCTCAGACAAGGGGTAGAGCCAGCTCTTCTATGCCTATGCCATCAGGGCCAGCTCTCCCACGCCCATGGCGAGGGGTGGGACCATCTCTTCTGAGTGTGGGGACAGCTCTCTGGCAGTGACTAGTGAGGGTCCAGGGCCAGCAAAGGTCCATGCCAGCTCAGCATGGCCCTCAGATTTCAACACTCATGATTCCCATGACCCCCTGTGGTAACATGGGCCCAGTTGTGGTAGGACCATGCCACAGGGAACATTTAAAGGGGACTTACCCAGAGACTTCGACCTGCTGTTTCTAGCTTTATTGACACTCCCCTACACACACACACACACACACACACACACACACACACACACACACACACACAAGAACTGTGTGGTGGCTGGCAGGAATTTTTATTTTTAAACTAAGGAATGACAATCATCATTTTGAGCACATGCCTGATGCTACTCACTTACTAATGTGCCCCAAAGCTCTTCCACAGGAAATCTGAGGTGGCTCAGGAGGGGAGAAAAGGCATAAAATAGGAAAACTGGAAGAAAAGAATAGCGCAATCAAAAAAATATAACTTGGATTGGGAAGCCTTCAGGAGGGCAGCCAGGAACCCACCATCCTTTATCTTCTGTGTCTCCTGAGACACTCTGAAGTTAAAATTCAGGACAGAAATGAGCGCGCACACCCAGTAACTGCCAACAGGAGGATATAATGAGCTCAGATGGAACCCTCAGTGAGTATATTCCTAAAGTCTTTCAATCTTCCAGGAGCCCAGTGTGTGAGCAGGGCAAATGAGACAAAACCTTTAATCCCAGCATTCGGAAGGCAGAGGCAGGTGAATCTGTGCTCTGAGCTGGTGGCCAGTCTGTTCTATAGATGGAGTTCCAGAACAGCCAGGACTACACAGACAAACCCTGTCTTTAAAAACCAAAGCCCAAACAAACAAAAAAAGATGAAGCCTATAAATGCATTGGCATGGGCCTCAGATAGAAAGCACCTGGCCCCGACAGATGTACCAGTGATCCCTGGGTAACACCATCTTCTGCTCAACCAAACTGTGGGCAATGTGACCCATACATGTCTGTTTCCTGCTGGCCGGGGGCAGGGGCCTCTCTCCCTGTGCAAGCAAAGCAGGCCTCATTGTGCCCAGCTGAGCTTGAAACACATGTATCCAATAGAAGCTCAAAGTCATGTCACCACTGACAGGTTTTCCTGAGAGTCCCCAGCGATCAAAATGTTCCCTGGAGACCAAGAGAGAAAACAGCTTGCTAAAAACTAGGAAAACAACACAAAGCAAGTCAGCCACCAGAGAAGAGCAGTGGAGATCAAAGGTCACCTGAAGACCATGACAGACCATGAACCTCTGTCTCAGGCAGATTAGACCCAAGTTCCCTGTCTTTAAAACTCAGCTCCTTCATGAATGGCAAGATTATATAACTCACCCTAGGGGATATCGTGAGGGTCCAAGTATTAGATGCGCACCCTAGTTTAGAACAGGTTATGGGGCTCCGGGTGCAATTCTGATGGAAGAGTGGCTCCCTAGCAGACACAAAGCCCTAGGCTCCATCCCCAGTGCTGCTTCAAAGAGATAGGGTAGCGCACGCCTGGAATCCCAGCACTAGGAGATAGAAGTAGGGGGATCAAAAGTTCAAGGTCCTCCTCGGCTACTGAGTGCAAGGCCAGCCTGGGCTACAGAAGACCCTGCTCAGAAAGAACAAGTTTCACCGTGTTGGAAATGCTCTTTCAGAGGCCTTGTCATTCATATTACAAAATATTTTCAATTGTAAGAAGTGATGATATGAAGTGTGTGCTCTGCACTCTCATGTGAGCCCGATGATACACTACGCCTGCCCAACTCAGTTCTTCCCAACCAGGCCTCATGCGCTCTCTGCCCAGAGCTAGTTGTCAGTCCTGAGTATTTTTAGACCTGGCTGACTGGCTCCTCTCCTTTTTCTAAAGGGCAGGGTGAGAGCTGGCACCAAGAATAGCAGCTTTCCAGTTTAGTAAACAAGTCTGGTTTTGTGTCCACCCTGGCACTCCGGGAGGTCAGTTGGCCACACCCACCTGCAGACCCTAAGCTATCTGTGTAGATACTGGCTGAGCCGACTTCTGCCGGTGCCCTGCTCCTCAGGAGCCTCTTAGGAAGGGTACAGGTGCTTCCCAAAGCAATATTACCCTTGTGTCAATTGTTTTCTCCTGATCCCACACACCACTGCCTTCACCCAAGATTTATAAATTGCTTTTTCTTCCGGATGTCATTCTCTATAAGCCAATGCCATGGAACTTATCACATGATTTCCTATGCTTTTTATTCTGTCTCCCCTGCTGAAATGACTGATAATTATCTTTATACCACCAGCTCCTAGTATAAGTAGCAACTACCTTGCCGACAGGACCCCACTCACTCCTCTCACATGTTTCACAGACATGAGTAATCAATCATGACCTTCTTTTCTACTGAGCCTAAATATGAAATAATGATGGTTTTCAAAACAGTGACTACAACAACTGAAGGTGGCAAAAAAGGAAAAAATCATGAATCCTAATTGCAGCCAAACATAGCACAGTGTCTGAAGCCCTGTAGATGCACCATTAATTTTTTTTGTTTTTGTTTTTGATTGAGCTGGTAAAGTTTTGTCAGGTTTCTGAAAATAAAAGCAGCAAATAACGAAGAAATGCAAATGCCTACATGCTGATAAGTAGGACAGGTGTATAAACAGCCAGTTTGCAGATTCAAATGCAGAACCAAAATATCTTCACGGAACCCACCCAAATTAGCTCAGCCATAACGTTGTAACTGCAGTGAGATCAGACATGTTGCCAAGACCAATTAGGCTGATCAACCGTACTGTCAATATGTGTTGGCAGGAAGTTCTGTGCTGAAAATTTGACATGCACGATCTCACTAGGTTCATGGGGTTCACAAATAAAAGTATAGGCAAAAACATTAAGGCAGGACCAAAAGCATCTCGCACATCTTAAGACGAAGTGGCAACAGTATGTTCATGGGAAGAGACACAAGCATGGGTAGCTCAATACAGACTGAGGTCAAGTACTCTATTTATATAGTAGAGTGACTGAGAAGATACTCTCGCAGGTCTTGCACTTGGTAGGAAGGGGAATACTGGGCTGGGGAGATGGCTGCGTGCCTGCTACACAATGAGGACCTGAGTTCAGATCCTACTGGACCCATGTGAAAAGTCAGGCAAGGTGGTGGACACCTGCACTTTCAGTCTGGCGAGACAAAGACAAGAGGATCCCAGGGACTCACTGGCCAACGCCTGGTACAGTGAGAAACACTGTCTCAAAAATAAGATGTAACTGTGGAAGATACCAACATCTAGCCTACACACACACACACACACACACACACACACACACACACACACACGCACGCACGCACGCACGCACGCACGCACGCACGCACACGCGCACACACAGACAACTTTAAAAGTCTGTAGTTCTGAGACAGGAGATTCTTTAAAATACAGAATTCTTTTGTCACAATTACTCCTTGCCTATGGTTCCATAGTTTGCTTAGCCAAAAGAAATTATTAGTTTGCTATGAATTAACCCCCAACTCATTTTCCACAAATTAGAATCATCTGTAAATCTTTTTTTATACTCATGATATGACAATTAATCATAGTTGACAACTTGATTGGATCTGGGATCAACTGAGACATCTCTGGCCTGGTTTGTGAAGGAACTTTCTAGAAAGATTAGCTGTAGAGGGAAGACTTTTCCCAGAGTGGGTAGCACCTTCCCACAGAAGCTCAGATCTGAGAGAAAAGTATAGCTGCTTTTGCCCACCTGTCTTTACTCCTTGCTGATACAAGCATCTACCCTATTGCTTTCAGCTGATGCTGATGCTGCTAATGGTGATGATGACATTGCCACTAATGCTGACTCCATCCTTCACTGTCATCAGAACCCAGCTTCTCTGGTTTTCCCAACATGAATACCAACAGCTCTCCAGGAGCCCCCAGGCCTCTCCTGTCAGGTTGGGATTGCTGTAGCACTCAACATCATGAACCGAGCAGCTACAGGCTGTTCAGTCTCTGCAGTCTACAGACAGCCATTGTTGGACCACCCAGACCGTATCATATGAGCCAATCCAACAACTCCCCTCTGTAATACAGTCATATCCTCACTTCTGTTCCTCTAGCTCAGTGGCTCTCAACTTTCCTAATGCTGTGACCCTTTAACATACTTCCTCATATATTGGGGACCCTCCCCGCAAACCATAAAATTGTTTCATTGCTACTTTATAACTGTATTTGCTACTGTTATGACTCCTAATGTAAGCATGTGTGATGGGGACATTCTTCTGTATATATGTTTCTCTTATTGGTTGATAAATAGAACGCTGTTTGGCCAATAGAGGCAGGAAGATAGGCGGGGTTAGGAGATGAGAATTATGGGAAAGGTGGGCAGAGAGAGACCACAAGGAGACACATGTAGAGACCAGGAAGACAGGACACACCAGGTGTCCTCTGGTAAGATGAGGCCATGTAGAAATATCATAGATTAGTAGTTACAGGTTCATAATTAAGACAGAGCTAGACAATAAGAAGCCAACAGTTTATAAATTAATATATGTCTTTATGTGCTTATTTGGGGGCCAAACGGCTGCAGGGAACTCCAGTAACACATGTGATATACAGGGTATCTGGTATGTGACCCATGTGAAAGGGTCATTCAACCCACTAGTTTGGAACTGCTGCTCTGGAGAACCCTGGTTAATACTCATGCTTAGCGTGGACACACTCAAATTCAATCCCATAAATTCAAGATGACTTGGATATCAATACTTTTTAATAGATCCCCAAATCTGAGCACTACATCTCTAACCAGCACCTCAACATCTGCCTAGAAAGTGCATCTGAGCTGGAATTTCAGCATCAAATTCATGCTGCTCTAAGCTACACTGTCTGACTCAGTACCTTGACATCTGTGGCAATTGAGCTCATCTGAGCACCAAGAATGTGGTCAGTGCCTTTGAGGTACTGAATTATCTTTACCTAATTGTAGCAAATTTAAATTTGAAGCATAATTTAATTATTAAGGCAATATAGTCTTGATTTCTTTGCTGTTTGTTTATTTGAGACAGAGTTTCTTTGTAGCTTTGGAGGCTGTCCTGGAACTTCCTCTGTAGACCAGGCTGGTCTCAAACTCACAGAGATTCGCCTGCCTCTGTCTCCCGAGTGCTGGGATTAAAGGCTTGCCCCACCACCACCCAGTTTAGGTGTGTTCAAAGGGAAAAAAGACTTGGATATTAGTTGATTTCCAGCAGTAAATTTGCCCCCAGTAGAAGGAATTGACCTCAGAGCCTCACAAGCTAGACCACCACTAAACCACTGAGTGACAGCCCTAGCCCTAGTCTGGACTTTTTAATTTTGAGACAGGGTCTCTCTAAGTTGCCCAAGCTGGCTTTGAACGCACTCTGTGGTCAGGGTTGGCAATTACAATCCTCCTGCCTCAGCCTTCTGAGAAGCTGACATAGGCTTTTGTCACCAGACCCAACTTCAATGATAAATTTCATGATTTCTAAATACACATTCAGTACATCCAGCAAAAACCCTTATCTGAATTGTGATTTAGATATAAAATAAAGATGTATTTCATTGAGGTAATACCAACAGTAAATATTTCTTTAATAATTCTTACATTGAGTCCATGTTGTAAGGATAACATTTTGACATACTGGAGTTAAATAAAATTATGTTATCAAAATTAATTTCACCTGTTCCTGATCACTCATTTAAAGGCTGTTGGGTCTATTGGCACACACTAGTAATCCTAGTACTCAGGAGGTTGAAGCAGAAGGATCATTAATTTGAGGCCAATCTGGACTACATAATGAGACTCAGACTTAAAAATAAACAAAGCACAGAAATAATAAATTCCAAAAAGTAAACAACCAGCTTGTAATTTCAGTTTTACATTAACTCAAAATATCCTTGAGCTAGTATGTGCTCACAGAGTTGGACCACATTTAAGTATGAAACAGGATGCTCTGTATAAGAAGGGTCAAAACAAGATGTGCCACCATGCAAAAACCAAGCCTTTCTCGCCACTAAAATTCAGACAGTGTTCTTAGATACTTAAGGCTCCCATCAGTCCTTGTAAGTTACAGTTATACATATGGAGTTGTGTAACTGACTATAAGTTAATTATATATATGGAATTGTATGTTGGTTACTTACTTGTCTCATCTCTACAACCAAATACCTGACAAAAAACAATTGAAGGGTAGAAGGATTTATTTTGGCTCAAGGTTTGAAGGGATCCAGTCCACTGTGGCTGAGAAGGCATGGTGGCTGGTAGCTCTGGGGCAACAGAAGTACTGACCAAGAAGACTCCTCAGCTCCTCTCTCATCTCAGTGGAACATGAAGCAGAGAAAGGCTAGCCTGCAGTGATCCATCTACTCCAGCTATGCCCCACATCCCCAAACCACACACCAACCTAGGGACCAAGTGTTCAAACACATGGACCTGTGGGAGATATCCTACATGCAAACCAGGACAGCCTGTCCTTCGTGATATGATGGTTAATCTCAAAGGTCAGTTTGATGAGATCTTGAAGGATCCAGCTGTGAGGGATTATCTAAGTGAGGTTAGCCTCTGGGCATGCCCACAAGGAGTTATTTTGAATAAGTTCATTGAGATGGGTAGAACCACACACTGTGGATAACACCATTCTCTGGGCTGAAATCCTGAACAGTATTTAAAAAGGGAGCCAAGTGCAACATTCATCACTCTCTGCTTCCTGACCGAGATGCCTCAAGCTCCTGCCATCAAGACTGTGCCCTGATGTAGCTCATGTTGCTGCTTGTTGACGGAAGCTGTGTTGAGGTCCATGATCTGTACTGCTCTGGAAGGCCATGATGGTGTCCATGATCCATTCTGTCCAAGGGCCTGTTGATGTCCATGGTCTATACTGCCGCTTGAGACCATGCTTAATGCGTTCTGTGCTGACATTGGTGACCATATGGATGTCTGTGGCCTATGCTGCTGCTGACTGTAAAGGGCAGGGAAGCTTCTTTTGCAGTGGTATTGATGACTTCAGACTCGAGTTGAGAATGAATGACATAGAAGACGGCTGTGACAACCTCTCCTTCCCACTCCCATACCCACCCCTACTCCAAAAAGAAAAATTCTAGACAGGAAACCATCGAAGAGAACTCTTAAAGACTACAGTAGGGATGCTGTAGCTCTTCACAGCCGGTGACTCCTGGTGGGGGTTCAGGTGGGGAAAGACTCAAAGTTCTCTAAGGGGCTGGAGTTAGGCTCCAGTGAATATATGAGCAACACAAAATGGACTTGGTGGTTTATTTTTCTTTCTTTTTTGGGGGGAGGAGGTCATAGGGCAGTGGAGGGGGTTGGCCCGCAGGACTGAGAAGTGAGTATGCTTGGGATGCATGATGTGAAATTGCCAAATACCCAGTAAAAATACTATGTTAACTTTTTTTTAAAGGCTGTGCCCTGAATTGTGAACCAAGATGAACCCTTTCTTCTTCTTCCTTCTTCTTCTTCTTCTTCTTCTTCTTCTTCTTCTTCTTCTTCTTCTTCTTCTTCTTCTTCTTCTTCCTCTTCCTCTTCCTCTTCCTCTTCTTCTTTTGTTTTTTTGTTTTTCGAGACAGGGTTTCTATGTATTGTTTTGGAAGCTGTCCTGGAACTCCCTCTGTAGACCAGGCTGGCCTGGAACTCACAGAGATCTGCCTGCCTCTGTCTCCCGAGTGCTGGGATTAAAGGCATGTGCCACCAACGCCCGGTGAACCCTTTCTTCTTTAGCTGCTTTTGTCAGGGTATCTCAACGGCAACAGAAAAGTAACTAAGATGGGTAAACAAAGGGCAGACCACAGCAGCCTATCTAGCATCAGGTGACTAGTACATGAAACAACAGCACTGGGGCCCAGGCCTTCCAAAGCCTCCGTTTCAACTCTTCTCTTTGCCACAGATGTTCTGTGAGTTAAGTGCTGGAACTTACTTTACCCTGAACTAGAAACTGCTTTTCATAACAAACTGCGACTCTGCCCAGATTACCTGTTTGGAATCAGAAAGCTCAGCACATCTCCCTTCCAGCTCAGAAGGAGCACACCATGGGTGAGAGCTTACAGTTTGGGGCCCCAGGTAAGTGTGCATAGTGTAGAGGACCCCTAAGTCTATGTTGGCTAGGACTCATTTAAAGTGAAGCCTGTGAGGATGCAAGGGGAGCCATCTTTTCTAAACTGCTAGGATCAACAACATTGCTTGCCTCTTTTTGTCCAACAAAAATAAGGGCAGAGAACAGGATTCTGGACATGTCTAATAAAGCTGTTTCAAAACAGAAAATCGAGTGTGATGAGGTGTCATCACCCATCCATCAGCAACAGGTCTTTACTGAGCACCCGTGGGGAACCCCAGTTCTGTATTAAGTGCATAAGAGCCATCATAAAGGCATTGTTCATTTTTTTCAACTGCCAAGAACCCTCTCAGAACTTCCTGGTGAACAGTCTCCAAAGTCAAGCTGACACAGAGTAAAGTCAGCCTCAGGCATCGATTTGGCTGCAGGCCATGGGATGGAGATGCTAGAGGCTCCTGGTGTACTTTGGGGACACAGTAGGATTTGGTGTCAGCTCTGGCCTCCAGGTTCACAGAGGAGATTTAGAAAATGATCAACATCAGACTGCAGGGCCGCTGGCAGAAGACAAAGTTCCAGACTGAAGCTTCTTCCAGCCTTAGTCTGGGCTTACCCAAGACCAGGTTTGAGATCTCTTTGTAGACCCACGATATCTACTTGTTAAGTTTCCTTTTGAGGTCACCAAGGAATTAGAAACTTCTGGGATTCTTTTCAGAGGCAGAATTTCCAAAAAGACAAAGTCTGTCTTTTCACTATGAATAAAGATCCCTCTTCTACCATGTTAACTGACAAGGGGAGCTGAATATAACATGTGGATACAAGCAGGAATCCATGTAGGAATGTGGTGTGTATGTAGGTGTACACTTCTCCATGCATCCTTATGGATCATTTTTTATGCAAGGGGCATGCTCACTAATTAACCTTCCACTTGCCAAACAATGAACTAGGAAGAGTCCATCAAGTCACTTATATGAAAGCTTTCTGTGTAAAAATCATAAATAAATGAATGAATAAATAAAATCAGCGATATTAGGGATTGAATTATTTTGCTGTACTCTGATGATCCAGTGAGAAGAGTTATAACTTACAGAAAAAGAATAGAAATGTGGGCAAGGAATTCATAGCTTAGGCTTAAGAAGGACATTTTAGTCGTAAAATCGATTAGTGAATACCAAAAGGGCCCCTTGGAGCAGTGGAAACAGCTGAGACTCTCTTCTCCAAGTCCATTTCTCTGCAGCTGTTCGCTGCAAGTATCATGTTTACAGGATTGCTCTGGTGTCCTCAGCATCAAGGACAACAGACCGCAGCTCCCGCTAAGGCCCTGAGAATCAGGGCACAGCTGAAGAGAGGGCTGATAACTAACTGTAGAATGTGGGCTCAGAGGGCGGCTCAGCAGGGAAAGAGCACACAGATGAGGACCGTGATCCCCAGAACCCACCCCAAAAGCTAAGTGTGGTGGCTCAATCTTGTTTGTTACCCTAACACTGGAGCAATACAGACAGGCCCACCAAGGCAGGAGATAATAATGGAGGCTGTCTTCAAAAGCAGGTAGCAAGCATTCCTCAGGAATGCCACCTAAGGTTGTCCTCTGACTTCCACATACATGAACACACACACACACACACACACACACCACTTTAAAATAAGTAAATAGAATGAACCAACAAAACAGATGGAAACAACCTTACTTTTATCCAAGGGTATTTTCAACATAAACCAGCAGGAAATAAGAAAGTGGCTGTATTAGTTTTATATTGCTGCAATAACAAATTACCACAAACTTCATATATTAAAAAACCCTATTACTCTCATTCTATGGAAGTTAGATATTGCCAGGATGCATTTCTTCTGGGAGTTTCAAAAGAGAATATTTGTCTTCCCCTTCTCCAGCTTTTAGAGGTTGCCTGCTACTAAGTTTGAGAATGACCCGTTACCCTGAGGGCCAGGCATGATGGGCTTGGGTACCAGTTGATGGACTTTGGGGAAGTGATTGGAGCCTGGGGGCTTCAACCTGATCAATGATGCATTCATAAATGATGGTGTTATTAGGAGGTGGCAGAGGTATGATGTGGGAGCTAGTTGAAGGAAGTAGGTTACTGGGAGCGTTCTCTAGAAACTTGTGTCTTGTCCCTTCCCTCTCCCTCCCTCCTCCTGGCCACCATGAGTTAAGCAGCATTTGCCACTATCAGATACTGTTTCACCATGGACCCTAAGGAATAGATTCAGCCAACTGTGGAGTGAAGCCTCTAAGCTGTGAGCCAATAGAAACCTTTCCATCTTTTAGATTGTTTCTAAGTATTTGTTACAGTAACAGGAAAGAGAGGTAACCCACATCCCTGGCTTGTGTCTGCTTCCTCCTTCCCCAAAGGCAGCTGCAGACTATCTTCCAAATGCTTTCACTTCTTTCTTTCTCTTCCACCATTATTTCTACCCTCCTTTCCTTGCAAGAATCCTTGCAGTAATACTGGAATAATCTAGACTAATCTTTCTGTTCTATGTTCCTTACTATGATGTCATATGAAAAGTCTCTGCTACAATGAAAGAAGTATCATTCACAGATTGCAGAGATATGGACATTTTCAGAGTGTGGGGAGCAGAGGATATTATTTAATTTACCATTCGATGGTGACTATCATTCTTGAACTCTGCCACTGAAGAAATGATGAAGTTTGTTCCTTTCTGTATGGAATCTGTGTAGGACTGCCTGTGAGGCAGAACAGAGACGGCCTTTCAAACTGCAAGCACAGCATCATTCTGCGGTAATATGGAGTGTTGAAAGAAGGCATTCTGGAGGGTAATCTGGAAAAAGACAGCAAAATTTTTTCCAGAAGCTCTTTTCTATCAATCCAGAAACTGTACTTCTGTAATGTATCCTGGGGAAATTATCAGAAACACGTACATAGATGAACCTGTATGACTGTTTATTAAAGTGCTTCCAATGGAATAAGAAAAAAATAACTTGAGGCAAGAAAACTAACTTTCAATTTCTCAAGATTCAAATAACATGTGGTGTGTCTTTTAAACATACATAAAACACATGTGAACATCCATAAAATGTTGTAGGGGAATATTTGGCAATATGACAAGAGGGGTTTTTTTCCAATACCCTCAAATAATGACATAGCAGGGTATGTCAATATGAACAGTATGTTTATATTTTTGAGATAGGATCCTATCAGTGTTCCTACTGAAAATAAATGACACCTTCAACTAGGACACATTAAGGATAGCTCACTGGTTAAAAGAGTAGAGGGTGGAATGTCACAGAATGGCAGATTGATGGTTTGAAAGAAAAAATGATCTCCAAAGGGAGTGACACTATTAGGAGGTACTGCCTTGTTGGAGGAAGTGTGTCACTGTGGGGGTGGGCTTTGAGGTCTCTTTATCTCAAGTTTCCCTCAGTGTGGCAGTCAGTTGACTTCCTGTTGCCTCCGAGTCAACATGTAAGGACTCTCAGAGCTCCAGCACCACATCTGCCTGCACGCCACCATGCTCCCTGCCATGATGATAACTGACTGAACCTCTGAGACTGTAAGTGAGCCACCCCAGTTGAATGTTTCCTTTATAAGAGACGCTGAGGTTGTGGTGTCTCTTCACAGCAGTAGAAACCCTGACTAAGACAATCAGCAAGGTGTCACCCTACTTCTATTAGCAGAAGCCACTACAAGCAATAGAGGAAGAGACACCCACCCCAAATAACTTTGTGGAGAGGAATCAGGGACAGAAACATCCTAGCCCCTGACCTTGGTCAGGTCTCTTTCTTGAGCACTCATTGTTCAAATCCAGAAATTAGATCTGCTACAAGGAGGTCCTGTGCAGAAAGAACATGGAAGGCAGAAATCCCAGGTGATAACAGACAAACCCTTACAGAAAACTACCTCTGGTCAAAATGCAAAGAACATGATACAGCAGATACATCTATGATGTAATTCATGCACCTAAAGCAAGGGTTCCATTGTGGAAGAAGGGGCAGAAAGATTGCAAGAACCAGAGGACCAGGAAATCTGATGTGTGTTTTTTGTCCCCCTATAAGTGACAGGGAAGCTGATACCTTAACAATATGGATGCCTAACTAAACATGACTTGAACAAAGACAATACCAATAGATATGCTAGCATGGATGGGGGAATATGAAGGGGGTTCCCCCCTTAGATAAAGAGTTACATATAGCTAAGGGATGCTGAGAGTATGAGAAATAGTCTTGCCAGATAGAGAAGCTCCCTGACTGGTTATCCAATACCAAATGGTCAGCCCTGAAATCGCATACATATAACACTGAACAGAGTCAAGCAGGTTCTACTATATATCTATGCATATGCATAAATCACAATTCAAGGAAACAAGCCCATGAATTTGAGACGAAATGAAGGAGTGTTGTGACAATGGGAGGGGTTGGAAAGAGGAAAAGAAAGAGGAAAATGATGTAATTATATTTTAATTTAAAAAATAAAATAAGAAGTCATGTAAGGAAACATAATTTTAAAAAAAATCCCAGGCAATCACACACAAGGTCTACATGTGGGAACACAACTAAGAAAGATCATTGACAGCATGGTCTGTGGTGAATTTGCATTTCCTCCCCCATTTAACTATTCTATATTGAGCACATACTGCTAACGGATCCCACATGAAAGCATCCCAGTTGAAAGAGACAAATACACACCCTGTTCATGGCTGAGGAGAAAGGAAAACCAAACCTGGTCCTGTCACGTAAAGGCTAAGCATCCTCTCCATGTGTTTAAGCTAGAAGTCTTAGCTTTTGTCAAAAGCTGTGAGCCCATGCCCTGTGGCAGAGGGGTTAGTCTTTTTAGTCATCAGCCTCGGACTCAAAGGTGAAATGAGAAGCTGCTAGATTCCAAATGCTCTGATTTCAGCTGCCAGGGAAAGCACAGGTTTCCACAAGAAGTACTGAGCCTCTGAAGACTACAAGTATTTAAACAGAAGCCATCCAGGCGCATACTCTGAGGTAGGGTCAGGTGAATTCCCAAGCATCATCTAGGGGAGGAAAGAAGACACAGTCACCGAAGCCATTCTATGGTGAAGACGGGTACCATACTTACTTCATATTACAGTATTTGTTGTGAGCTGAGGACTAGAGAAAGGTAGGAATGGGTGTTGGAAGACACTCGTACTCTTAAGAGAAGGTCTTAGATAAGGTCTGTGTCTTGGTCGCTGTTTATTGTTGTGACGAGACACCACAACCAAGGCAACGTGGAAAGCAAAGCATTTCATTGAGGGTTCGCCTACAGTTTCAGAAGGTAGTCCATTATGGTGAGGAGCATGACGGCAGGCAGGCAAGACCTGGCACTGGAGCAATAGCTTACATCCACAGGGGAGAGAGAGAGAGAGAGAGAGAGAGAGAGAGAGAGAGAGAGAGAGAGAGAGAGAGAGAGAGAGAGAGAGAGAGAGAGAGAGAGAGAGAGAGAGAGAGAGAACATGCGAGCATCTGGGGCCTGATGTGAATTTTTGATGTCTTACCAGCAGTGACACACCTCCCCCAAGAATGCCATATCTCCTAATCCTTCCTAAATAATTCACCAACTGGTAACCAACTATTCAAACATATGAGCCCATTGGGGCAATTCTCATTCAAACCTCTGCAGTATATCAGTAGAAACCACTTGGGAATATCACAATTAATAGAGAAGCTCAATTTAAATGGGCATCACCAAGTAGCAGAGGCTGTAGGCATGGCTGGTCCCAGACACTCAAATGACTTACCAAAGACTGATCTCACTCCATTCCTTTGCTCATTCCTTATCAGGCTCTGCTGTCACCTAGGTCTGAAACAGCTCCCCACAGGCCCAGATGTCAAAGGCTTGGCCATCAGACTGCTCTTACTGGAAGGTGATGGGAAAGATGTGAGACTTGCTGGAGGTTTTCAGTCATTGAAGGAGTGCCCTTGAAGGGAATAGTGGGACCTCCAGGTACTTGCTTTTACTCTAATTTTCTGGCCATGGGGTCAACAGCCTTTTTATTTTTTCTGCCATTTGCCAAGACAATGGAGCTGATCGATCTTGAACTGGAGCCTCCCGAACAGTAAGACTGAAAGTCAAGTATTTGTTACAGCCATGGAAGGCTACCTAAGATAGTACAGGCTATCTCATGGTCAGAGGAATATCACAAGGCTCCTGTCCTCACACATGCAAGTCCAGTGGAAACATCTAAGCCCACTTAGATGTTTCTCACCCAAAAGTCCCAAGATAAGTTCCATTTATACTTGGGTAATTAACAGTTGATTAGCCATTCCTGAAATGTTTTCTGTAGCAAAGACAATGCCACATTCTGGCCAGTCTGACTCTACTAGTTTACACATAGGGAGAAAACGTGAAGTTGGACTTTAAAAAGTACCTCACTCAGGGCTGGAGAGATGGCTCAGTGGTTAAAAGCACTGACTGTTCTTCCAGAGGATCTCAGTTCAGTTCTCAGCAACCACATGGTAGCTCACAACTGTCTTCAACTCCAGTTCCAGGGGATCTGGCACCTTCACACCAATGCATCTAAAATGAATTTAAATAAACAATTTTTTAAAAAGGTACTTCACTCTAAGACCTGAACTGTGTTTTCATCTATGTGGGATTTGGCCTCGGTCTTGTCTTCATCACAAACGTCAGTTTCTCCAGTTGATAGAGCAAACAGGGCTACCCAACCTTAGAAGAAGTGACAGGAATGGGCACTTAGGGAGAAGACCCAGGTTGTTGGTCCCCACCACAGGCAAAGGGAGCAGCTTCAAGACCCCAAACTCTATGAATGCTTTTGGATCCCAGTATTCCCATCCTGGAGACAAGCTTTCTCCAAGTTCCTAAAAACAACAGTGACAATTCCTCCCCCTCCAGGACTGAGTTTGTCTATGTTGCACATATGCACATGGAGGCCAGAGGTCAACATCTGGTATCTCCTTCAATTGTTCCCCACTGTGGTTTTTTTTGTTTTGTTTTGTTTTTTTGTTTTGTTTTTTTGAGATAGGGTCTCTCACTGTCTTAGGATTTCTTTTGCTGCAAGGAAACACCATAACCAAAAAGAAAGTTGGGGGAAAAGGGTTTACTAGGTTTACACTTCATCATTGCTGTTCATCACTGAAAGAAGTCAGGACAGAAACTCAAACAGGGCAGGATCCTGGAAACAGGAGCTGATACAGAGGCCATGGAGGGGAGCTGCTTACTGGCTTGCTTGCTGTGGCTTGCTCAACCCACCTTCTTATAGGACCAGCAGCCCAGGTACGGCAGCACCCACCACGGACTGGACCATCCACCACTGATCACTAATTGAAAGAAAAAAAAAGCCTTGTAGCTGAATCTCATCAAGGCACTTCCTCAACTGAGGCTTCTTCCTCTGATGACTATAGCTTGGGTCAGGTTGACACACAAAACAAGCCGGACAGCAATGATTCAACTAGACTGGCTGCCCAGAAAACCCAGACTTCTCTGTCTCTGGTTCTCCAGTGCTGGAATTACAAGCATGCACTGGTAGACCAAACTCTGGTCTTCATGCTTGCACAAGCACTTTACCAACTAAGCTCTCCTCAGTCCCCAATCTAGTCTTCCAAATAAGCCCAAATTGTCCTCTGCCTATCCTACCAAGTGATGGGACTACAAGTACCATCATGTTTGTCCATCTTGAAATTAGTTTGTGCCTCTCCCCCTTTTTTATTTTTGTTTTTGTTTTTTTTTAAGATTACACATCTCTGGTTGATTAGATTTGGGAAATTTTTAAGCCTATAAAGTCAGAAAATTCTTGAGTACAGAACATTCCAAAAGCCTTAGTGTTCACATGTGTGTTGAGACTATCCAGAGGAAAACAGCATGCAGAAATTCCCAGACCTGTGTGACCAGGAATCTTCTGGGACCAGTACTCCTAGGAAGAAACTCAACACAGCTGGATGCCCAGCTTCTCTAGGGCAGCCAGGACATTTTCAGACCCCACTGCACTCTGTCCCTCATTCTGACTGAGATCACAAAGCAGTGAAAGGTTGCTGAGGAAGGCTGGCTTGGTCCCTCCATCACCTCTCTGGAATGTTTAGAAATGAATAGAATAACACAGATATAAAACCCATCAAATCCCTGGCTTCTAAAAAGAAAGCCTTTCTCTCCCCAACCTGTTATGTGGTTGTTGGAATCAAATTGCAAAACCCAGCTCAGGTCAAGGAAGAGACCACCAGTGGGCTACATACACACCAAGAGTACCTCTGGCCACGGCAGGAACTCTCATTCACCTCTGGCAAACCTCTGTCTGCAGCTGCAGAAGATCAAGTCAGGCTCACATCTGTTCCCCAGACACCCGACACTCCACCCCAGTGTCCCAGTCCAACAAAGCCCTGCCAGGTTTTCGCAGTTAATTCCTGCAGGGCCCCTAGTTCATCTCCTTCCTTCTTGTTCCTGTGAATTCTCTGAGATCAAAGCGCAAGGTTTGTTTGCTCAGCATTCAGCAGAACACCTTAAATTCTCAGCCTGAGAGGGGGACTGAAGCAAGGTCAAAGCACTCTATTGTTGGGAAGCCTGAACCCAGCAAGACACTACCAAAGTGTTACCAGACCAGCCACCACCATCTCTCTGAACTGCAGGGTCTTGAGAAGTGAGAGACAGCCCTCCCACCCCGAGGCAAACGCAAGAATCTGATCGGAAATCAGCCAGAATTCTCCTTGGAGGTCACTCCCAGTGGATTTGTGAGATGGAAGCTGGGGGCTCCAGCTACCACCTTTGAATTAAAATGTGGCCTTACTTGTCCATTCAGGGCTACCCTTCTGATCTGAGCTTGTCTTCCTCTTCTTGGCCTTCACAAAATTATATTTTTCTAGTACTTGAAAGGTCACATAGACTGGAGGATTTCAGAAAAAAAAATGGAACAAAAATCTTGCATAGGACTCATATAAAACAGATAAAGGTGGGGTCCTTGGGGCAGGTAGAAGCAGCCAAAGAAAGAGTTTCCTCTGACTCAGCCATATACTCCAACACTGTGTCCCCAAGTCCCTAAGGTTTGGAAACTCTCTGGCCGCATTCTGCCACTGGGCACTGAAGACGGGGAGAAGAAACAGGAGCCGCCTAGCTTCCCATGGTCAACACGACAACCTTCCCCAAATCCAGAGTTCTAGAAGATGTGTGCTCTCTGCAAGCAGCTGATGACATCAGTCGCCCGTGTCTGCTGCTCCAGATCTTGGGTCTTCATCAGAGCTCTGCCTGGGCTGTTCTCATCAGCATGCTGTAAGGGGCCGGACCTGCTCTGAGCACATTCCGAAGCTTCCCCACCACCCGTTACTGGGAAACACCTGGCTTCCCCTTTTCCCCTGACTGCCCTCATCCCAACCTCCATTCCACAAGCCCCAGGCATTCCACTTGCTAGATCCTGTTTCCTGGACTTGGCTAGTCATTAGAATCACCTGGAAGAGCATTAAAAAAATATAGGTTCCTGGACCCAGCACTAGACTTAGTGAATCAGAATTTCCGAGGGAAGGTCCAAGAACCTGTGATTTAAAAAGTACCCCAGATCGGAAAGGCTTGTGGTAAGCGAGTTGTTTTATGACTCTCTCCAAACCAAAGCAAAAGAGATCTTGCGTTATCATCATTGTTGGGGTAGAATTGTGATTATCTAGACACCCCTTTGAAATTATGAAGCAAACCATCTCCACAAGACCTTTCCTCCAGCTCTTATAAAGAAATAACCACAAGTGTGAACAAAAACAGTCCCTCTATAAGGCTTCTCTGTGCTGTGGTAAGAAGACAAATGTTCACTAGTGAGGGGACTAAGCTAACGCACTGTGATATGTTTGCGAAATTCTGTACATTAATCTATAAATGCCTTAAGTTAGTAACACAAACATGTCCACAATTAAAAGAAGCAAACTCAGTATGTGGCAAGAGTAAATAGATATTTCCAGTCTGTTCCTTCAAATACTATAAAAATGGGAAAGATTAACAAGAAAATATAATGTGATCTGTAGGACAGAAGAGGCATTAGTGCTATTGTTTATCTTCTTATATTTCTTTTAATTTTGCAGTGTTTCTGAAGACATCATGGGTTTTAGAAACTATGTGGGAGAGAAAACAAAATATGTAACTATCCTTGGGAGGAGGAAAAACAGCAAAGGATGGAATATGTGACTTTTAAATATAGCATTTTCACTAATTCTTTGAGAATTATGTTAAACCCCCTCTCTTTTCCCTAACTTCTTCCCAATTCATTCCTCACTCCCCTACACCCTACCCCCTCTCAACTTCACGTCACTAAAAAAAAATAAAATAACCCATGAGTCCCAATGTGTGCTACCCATATACTCACACATGTGGGGACATCTGCTGGAGTATGGTCAACCGCTCAGGGCCACACCCTTAAAGAAAGCCGACTGTCCCTCCTGTAGAAGCCATAGACTATCCATAGGTTTCTCAGCTAATTGTGAGTGCTTGGGAGCTCCTCCTAAATGTTGAACGTCGACTGGTTTGATCTTGCGCAGGTCTTGTACAGGCAACCACAGCTGCTATGAGCCCATTCGTGCAACAGTCTTGCTATGCCCAAGAGACACTATTTGATTCCAGTCCTCCCTAACTTTTTTTAAAAATCTTTTTCTTTAATTTAAATTAGAAACTAGCTTGCTTCACATATCAGTCCCAGCTCCCTCACCCTCCCCGCCTCCCCCTTCCCCCACCAACTCCTCCAACCTCCCATCACACCCCTTTTCCCCTCCCCAGGGAGGGTGAGGCCCTCCATGGGGGATCTCCAAAGTCTGTCATATCATCCAGGGCAGGGTCTAGGCCCTCCCCCCGTGTGTCCAGGCTGAGAGAACATCCCTCGATGTAGAATGGGATCCCTAATTCCATTTGTATGCCAGGTATAAATACTGATCTACTACCCAAGGTCCCATAAATTGCTGAGGCCTCCTCGCTGACACCCAATATTCCTCCCTAATTTCTTACTCTTAGAATCTTTTTGTTGTCTGTTTTAATTAGAGTCACTATTGCTGTGATCTAATTATGACCAAAAGCAACTTGGGAAGGAAAGGGATTATTTGGCTTACACTTTCACATTACTGTCCATTATTAACAGAAGTCAGGAAAGAAACTCAAATAGGACAAGGACCTGGAGGCAGGAGCCGATGCAGAGGCCACAGAATAGTACTGCTTACTGTCTTACTCCTCAAGGCTTGTTCAACCTACTTTCTTACGGTACTCAGGACTGCCAGGCAGGGGTTGCCCCCCCCACAGTAGGCTGAGCCATCCCCCCATCAATTACTAGATTAAGTGAATGCCCTACACGCTTTCCCGTGTACTGTCTAATCATCTCAAATGACGCTCCTTCCTCTCAGATGAATCCAGCACAAATCACGCTTGGTGGTATATGCCTTTAATGCCAGCTGGAGGTAGAAGCAAGCAAACTCTAAGTTTATGGCCAGCCTGGTCTACAAAGTGAATTCTAGGACAGCCAGAGCTATACAGGGAAACCCTCTCCTGAAAAATCAAAACCAAAACCAAAATAACAACAATGAAAAGCTAGCTGGCACAACTGATCCCTTGTCAACTTGACACACAGACATACCACTGTTAACCACCATAGTCTTTCCTTTCTTGCTCATTCCCAAGATCACATTTACAGTATAAACCTTCCAAAAACCTAAAAGTCCCACAGTCTTTAAAAAGGAGAAACTTAAAAATTCAGTCTCTTTTAAAATCCAAAGTCTCGGTCAAATTCCAAAATCTATTTCAAAGTTCAAAGTCCCTTCACTGTGGACTCCTGTAAAATCAAAAATAAGTTAAATACCTTCTTCCTTCAAGAGATAAGAGCTAGGACACAGTTACAATCTGAACAAAGAAAAACCACACTCCACCTGTGTAAATAACTCTGTCCAGTGTCTGGGATCCACTCACCATCTTTCGGACTCCTCCAAAGGTCTTGGGTCCATCCTCCAGCCCCACCCCCTTCAGCACATAGAGCTTGTCTCTCAGACCAGCTCTAAGGCTGCTGCTGTTCTTGGTGGACACCCCATGGTACCAGCATTTCCAAAATGCTGGGGCCTCCTGTTGTACTGGGCTGGACTTTCACCAATAGCCTTCCCTGGACTCTGTGGGGCCAAGCCTCAGCTACTCTCCATGACCCCTTCATACCTTCAAAATCAGTACCACATGGGTGACTCTTACAAATAACCAAGTTTGGCTGCCAGCTTTGGGAAGCACCTCAATCATACTGGTCTTTTCTTAATCTCCACTAATTTCTCAGTTCCAGCTGACTACCATCAACTGTCCCAGTAAAGCAAAGGTTTCACTTCAGTGGTGCTGGTCTCTTGTTAATCATGGCTGATTCTTCAGTCCCAGCTGACCAGTACCACGGATTCTTAATTCAAAAGAGTAAATAGCCCCAATAGAATTTAAAGCCAGACTCCTATCATCTGCATTTCTCCCAAAATTCTTATTTTCCAAGCTTCCACAGAACAGCTCGTGATTTTCTACGAACCCCAGTCCACTGCACAGTGAAACATCCCCCATGAGGTCTGAGAACTGTACCATGCATGTGTCTGATTCCTCCTGGAGTGGGCCTTAGATCCACTCAGAAAGCAGTTGATTGTTACTCTCGCTAACATTCCTACCACTATTGCACCCATGGGCAAATCTTGCCATACCAGTCCTTACCATAGCTTACAGGGTTCGCACCTGGGTAAAACTGTTGATGGCCACCCCAGACCGCAGTCCAAATAGCACATTCTGAGAGCTAGCTACCATGGAGGAAGCTTCCTGGTCAGTACCAATCTGATTCCTATATATGCATTCATATTTTTAAAAGCTTACAGAACAGTAGGTTCCAAAATGGTCTTTCCAAATATCCTTAGTGTTTTTTGTCTGGTTTGGGGTTTTTTGTTGTTGTTGTTGTTTTATTTTTATTTTTTGCGACGAGGTGTGTTTTATTTTCATCAATCATACAATTAATATTCTATAATATCCCAGAGCAAACTAGTGAAATCTGGCAGTCCAATTAGTGTGTGGGGGGGGGCCCCCCTTCAGAGACCCGCGGGCTTGTGGCTCGGGTCCATCTTTCAAGTGGCTCTTCCTCCACATCACGAGGGGGTCTCGGAGGTGAGCAGGGGTGGAGAAATACTCTAGTCTAGGCTTTTAGGAAATTTCACTCCTCTTTTCCTGTTCAGTGGTCTCTTTGGTCAGCAGGGTGTTCTCCTGCGTCTTGGTTTTCTTCAGCTTGGCCTTACCGAAGCTGGCAATTTCCCCCCCACGTCCGGCTTGTCTGCCCGCCGTTTCCTTAGAACCCGTGCGGCTCTCATTCCGAGCTGGAGCTCCAGATGCTCCCACTCGCCTTGCTGCAGCAAGAAACCCAAACATCCTTAGTGTTAGTCATCCCTTTCCCCACGATCTCCTCTGCTCCGCCACCCCAGCCTTCTCCCACGTAGCTCTCCCTCCCCTTGAAGATCGTAAAGGAGCTAAGTGTGGTGGTGTATGTCTAATCCCAGTCCTCAGGAGGCTCATGCGTTAGAGACCAGTTTGGGCTACAAGATGAGTCTCTCTCTCTCTTAAAAAAAAAAAAAAAGATAGCTGGGCGGTGGCATGCCTTTACTCCCAGTACTCAGGAGGCTGAGGCAGGGATTAACTCTGTGAGTTGGAGGCCAGTCTACAGAATGAGTTCCAGGATAGCCAGGGCTGTGACACAGAGAAACCCTGTCTCAAAAAAACAAACAAATAAATTAAAATTTTTATTGTTTTGCCGTTGCTGTTGTTGTACAAATTCAAAAACTTCCCTTGGAAATAAAAAGGACAAGATATGATTAAACTCTTGGCATCTAGAAAAGAAATGCATATGCATGAAATGTCATAATGGAACCTGTTATTTGTGC
Organism: Mesocricetus auratus; assembly: GCF_017639785.1. Taxonomy (NCBI): domain Eukaryota; kingdom Metazoa; phylum Chordata; class Mammalia; order Rodentia; family Cricetidae; genus Mesocricetus; species Mesocricetus auratus. Next base: position 123,607,104 of record NW_024429182.1, on the reverse strand, counting down.
CCTCTATTTGCAATTAAAAACATGCTCTTGGGCAGAGCAGGGGTGAGGCCCTTATATATTTAAGGAAAGCCAAGAATGTGAAGGATAAGAATTTTTAAGGCTCTTATTATGCAGAGAAAGGAAACATTTTAAATATGAATGACAAGTTAGGGTATTTGAAGAATCCACCCAGGAAGTCCAGCTCCTTGAAAGCCCCTGTCCCAGAGATCGGTCTGTCCTAATTTGTCCTATCTTGTATTTCTCTGGACAATCCCACTATGAGAGCTCACTCAGTACAAGCAGCATTTCCCCAAGCCTTAACCCTGAGCAGTCAGCAGCAACGGTTGAACACTGAAGCTTCGTGAGGCAGGGGTGAGGCTGCAGAGTATGATGACCATGAGGCTTTGGAAGCGTCCCCCACCCTCCGTGGGATGCTGAAGCCCAGACGGACAAACAGAGCACTGCTCAAGCTCAGGCCAAAGCACGCGCCCAGGAAAGATCTGAGAAGACCCTAACCTCTCCCATCTTACTGATCCTGGCATTGCAGAAGCAGTGGGGGAAGGCTAGGGCACGGTATACCCTGTCTGCCTGAAGACTGAAGCACGTTCAGCCCTGCTCTGAAAGAAAGAACAGCCCTTCCGGCAAAATTAAAAGAACCCGAGGGAGCAATTCAGATGTATATGAAAATAAAAACCAGACTTAAAAAGAGAGCTACATTAGTGAAAAGACGCAAGTATACGTGTTTCTATTACTTTTAGGGGGCGGAGAGCTGGCTCAGTGGTTAAGATCTCTGGCTGCTCTTCCAGAGGATCCAGGTTGGGTTCCCAGTACCCACATGGCAGCTCACAACTACCTGTAACTCCACTTCCTCAGGGTCCCATGCCCTCTTCTGACCTCTTCAGATACCAGAAACACGTGTGGTACACAGGCACACATGCAGGCAAAACACCCATAATCATAAAACTAAAATAAGCTTAATGTATCCAGTTTAAAACACGACTGAATAAAGACATAATTGCCATCATGTTTGTAACCTGTGAATGCATAAACAACAAAACAAACAAACAAAAGCCCACGAAACCACGACAGTGTCTAAAGGGCCAGTGAGACGGCTCAGCAGGTGAACTCTGACTACCCATGTTCGTTCCCCAGAAGAGGCAAGGTGGAATGGGAAGAGACTTCCAAAAGTCATCCTCTGACTCCACATGTGCACATAGTGTGTACACCCCCAACGCACACACACCGAATAAAAAATTATGCAAAAAACCCAAAAGTATATGAAGAGCACAGGCGTCTGCAGGCTGCCCTAAGAAAATAGCACAGACTGGGTGGCTTAAACAACAGAGTATATTTAGCGCAGTTCCGGGTTCAGGCAAGTTCAGGATGAAGGTGCAGGCTGATTTGGTACCTGGAGAGGACACACCCCTGTGCTTGGAAACGACCACCTTGTTGCTATGTCTCTACGGGGTCCCGTTCTCCAATAAAGACAATAGCTCTATCAGATTACATCCCTATGGAGATGGCCTTACTTGACCTTCCTCGATTCTCACGAGCTCAGTCTAGGAATACAGTCCCACTAGGATCAGGAGGAGAGGCACATAAACACTCAGGCCATAGCAAAAAAAGTTTATAGACTACAAAAACTATTTTTACAATCTTACTGCAAATGTGATTAAATGTTGTCAATAACTGTAGCCACTGTGCTCGCCAGAACTTGGTCATCTTATGACTGCAGTTTGAACCTCTGAGCCACAGTTCCCTGTGCTCTGTAGATACAGCTGCTCCGGAGTCCACTTGTGAAGATGAAGTCATATTTGTCCTTCTGAATGGCTTGTTTCGACTAGTGTGATTTCCTTCAGAAACCTGCTAAGATCTTAATCACACACACACACACACACACACACACGCACGCACGCACGCACGCACGGACGCACGCACACACACACTAAAAGGCAACTACATAATGCAATGGATGTTAATCAGGGCCAAGACTGTAATCATCTCCCAATGTGTACATCAAAACATCACACTGTTCACAGTCAAGACACGATTTCATATTTTTCAATTTAGACCTCAGTAAAGATGAATGAAACCGGACTGATGATAAAGGTGCAGTATGGATGAGCACAAGATGCAAACAGTCTGTGACAAGAACAGCATAAAGGAAGAGAAGGAAGGTCTTGCAGAACAAAGTTTAAGAGTCTGAAATGTCCTCTCCTTCTATTATATGTGTCCTAGTTTGGCTCCCCATTGCTGTGATAAAACACTACAACCAAAAGCAACGCAGGAGGGAAACAGTTTATTTCACCTTATAGCCTAACAGTGCATCATCAAAGCAAGTCAGAGCAGGAGCCTGGAGGCAGGAATACATGCAGAGGCCGTGAAGGAGGGCTGCTTACTGGCTTGTTCTTCATGGCTTGCTTGGCCTGCTTTCTTTAATACCCAGGAACACCAGCTCAGGGCTGGCAGCACTCACAATGGGCAAGGTCCTCCCACATCAATCATCATCATCAATAACAACAACAGCAACAATAATAATAAGCCACACAGGCCAATCTGACGGAGGCATTATCTCAATTGAGGTTACCCAATTGACTTTGGCTTATGTCAAGCTGACATAAAATTAGCCAGCACACGGGTATCCAACTCAGGTTGACAGGATAGGAAGCAAGCAGCTTTACCTGCTGAGCCATCTTGCAGAGCCCCTAAAGTTAAATTTTGGAAACTGGGATAATAAACCCAGAGTAACTACAACTACTCCAAATGCATAGTTGAAGTTTTTTGCTAAAATACTAAGCTATATCACTTTAACATGACAAAAGAAAATAACCACAGAACATGACCATATAAATACGAATGAATGGAAATGGAAAGTAGACAAATAAGAAAATGACCGACCACATCACTGTATGGGAAAATGGTACTTTAAATAGTGGGGTGGTTTAAATTCATTCAACTAGCAGAAATTAAGAACTGCTTCCAAACCATGGGAAAATGAGCACCACACATGCTGGGTATAGGGGTGAAAACAGGTGAGGACTGTGAGGAAAGGTTTTGTCTTTGTACTCTTTGAGCCAACAAGCTCACGTGCAGAGAGAAAAGCACATGCATTCCAGAGTCAGTGTGAGAATGTGACCCAGAACATGACACATGTCTGAATGCAGGCAGTGAGGCACTGCCCTCCTAAAGATCATATGTGCTCTGACAGCTGATGAAACACTAAATACACAAGTACTTCATACATTCTATACAAGTGCATGAAGAACAGTGCTGGCTTCTTGTCATAGCAGCTGATGGAAGAGTCTGTAGAAAAAGGCTGACTTGACTAAGAAAACGTGAAAATGCTCTACTCAAACCTTTCAAGTATTGGGCTCTGTGCTTCCAGGATGCACTTGTAGGGAGTAGCCAATGCGACGACACACAGAGAGGAAGGAGGGCGCTTGGGAGATGGTAGAAGGAGAGAGGCAATCCTCAAACCTCTGACTCCACATGTGCACTGTGGTATACATCCCCAGACACACATCCATGCACTCACATGCACGCAGTGACAGTAAGTCACATGTCCCATGCACACACACAATGATAAGTCACATGTCCCATAAACACACAATGATAAGTCACATATCCCATGCACACACACAATGATAAGTAAACATTAAGAGAAGAAGGAGAGGATTAAGGTACATTACAGGCTTTGTGATGTGTCCTATTTTATTTACTTTTTAACTTTTAAACCTTTGTGGGTGCACGATGAATGTGTGTGTACATTTAGGTGTGTGAATGTGGGTGTACGATGAATGTGTGTGTACATTTAGGTGTGTGATGTGGGTGCACATGCCACATGTGCAAAGGACAACAACCCCACGTGTTGGTCTTCACTTCCTTCTTCCTTTAAGGAAGGTTCTCTTGCTGACCCCCATGCTTACACCAGGCTTGCTGGCGCTCAGGCTGATGGGAATTCTCCTATATTTACCTCCAGTCTTGCTGTAGACATGCTGTGACTAAAAACCCACACTGCATGTATTCAGGGATCTGAACTCAGGTCCTCATGCTCGCACAGGAAGTGCTTTATCCACTTAGTCATCTCCCCAACTCAATCTGTTCTTCTTCCAAGACCCTTTCCCCCTCCCACAAAAAAGGTAACATTACTTAATTCATCTGAAACTAGGACCCACACATTTAATCCCTGGCCCATCGATCATGAAAGAAGATAACACACAAAAGGTTAGCACCATGTGAAATATTCCCACAGCACCTTCTGAGAGCCAGGTAGGCTCTTGGCACATCGGGCCAATTACCTCATTTCACCCTCACACTAGTTTAATAAGTATGCTGCTGCCTCCATCTCACAGGCTAGGCAATGGAGGCAGAGATGATTATGAATCTAAGCCAAAAAGTGCACAGACCAGAGCCTAAACCTCTTCACTGTAACTCCAGAGTCTGCCTCTTCCTTGGCCACCCATCAACCTGCCCCTCAGGGAAATGGAATAAGGAGAATGTTCCCAACCCTTCCCCAACTCCACTGAAACTGAGCCAGCACTGGCCAGGCTCTCTTTGAGCCTGTCCACGCATGACTCTGACCTCTTTTCGTTTGTTTGTTTTTGTTTTTATTTTGTTTTTCGACAGGGGTCTCTATAGCTTTGGAGCCTGTCCTAGAACTCACTCTGTAGACCAGGCTGGCCTTGAACTCACAGAGATCCGCCTGCCTCCGCCTCCGGAGTGCTGGGATTAAAGGCGTGCGCCACCACTGCCGGGCCGACTCTGACTCTTTAGTGGAAGTCTCACTCCCCTACTTCCTACCTGCTGCTCCTTCACGGTGGGCAGAGTGCGTCTTTTCTGTAGATGCAATGACACCCTGAAGCTTGGCATTTTTTAGACACCATATGGCAGAGCTACCCTAGGATAAAGAGGCCTTCAGACAGCTACAGCCATATTTCTCTGAGGCTGGTAAATCTAGAATTGTTCACTCATGCCTACTGCCCTCTGGGCATTCCTAGCTTTTCTGTGGAGTCACCATTCAATCATGTAACACTTGCCCTGTATGTAGCATCCTGATGTATGCTCCTCCTCCTTCAAGGCAGCCCCAGTGTGCAAGACTGACACCCCTCTATCAAGGCAGCACCCAAACAGTCCAACCAATACAGCTGTGACTCTTTGTAGTGATGGAAGTTGAGTTTTGTTTTTTTGAAATGGATAAATTTGTAAGTGAAAGGTAATTTTTTTGTTAGCCCAAGGTCTATTTTTAACATTTGCCAACATACACATACATATATACACACATATGAACAGATTAATGTGGAAAATTCTAAACATTTTAATCAGTACAATTAATTTTTAATTAAGCAAGTACTATAATACAAAAAGTTGGAAATTCCTTTAAGCAAAAAGGGTAGAAAAACCATCCAAATTTTCTACCAAAGTGTAGAAAAATGTCCAAAAATAAACTACATTAGTATTTTAATGTGCATCCTTCCAGACATATACATATATATGTATGCATGTATGTATATGCATTTATGCAAAAATGAAATCATGTGTACTGCTTCTAGCATTCCTCATCTAGCTATGTTGTGAAGAACACTGCCAACTTTCCAGGTTTATCATTGTTCCAAATGTTCCTCATTGGCACTGTCAGTCAGGGTTTCCATTGCTGTGAGGAGACACCACGACCATGGCATCTCTTGTAAAGGAAACATCTCATCGGGGCGGCAGCTTACAGTTTCAGAGGTTCAGAAGACTGTCATCGTGTGGACCGTGGCGGCATGCACGCAGACATGGCACTGGAGAGGAAACCTCAAAGCCCGCCCCCACAGTGACACACTTCCTCCAGCAAAGCCACACCTCCCAACAGTGCCACTCCCGATGAGACTAAGGCGGTCAATTACATTCAGACTTTCTGGATTCTATGACCTGGAAGTAGTCAATGAGATAGATACATCTGGTTCATTTTACCTGTCTTGATTCCATTTGACCGATTATTTAGTTGTCTCAGCTTTTGTTTAATGTCCTCATCTAAAAGAACAGAATTCAAGAAACACCACCTGCAGTGATCTGAACTCGTATGGAACTTTTCTCACCCCGAGATTCACTCTCTTTGTGGACTTTGGTTGATAAGCCCTTCTCGTTCATCACCAAACCCTTTTATCCATCCAAACCATCCCCCTCCTTGATCTCTCACTCCCTCACCAGCTGCTTGCCTGCCAGCTTTTCTCCTTTGCCTTTTCCTGAGCCCACTTCTGCTATCTCCTCTGGGGCGTTCATGCACGCACCCTCTGTCCTATTGACTCAACCATCCTTTGAAGCCTACTGTACCAAAGACACGTGTGAGGCCCCGTGGGGATCAACGGGTGTCTGTGGCACATCCTGAGTGCTAAAGAAATGCACAGTCTAATTGGAAATGCAAGGTACACAGAAGCAAGGGCCCTGGTAAATTGGCTGTCTGAGGGGGGGCGGGAAATCTCTTGATTCACAGGCTTGTCAATTTCCATGCTACAACATATCCCCGCCATGGCCAAGCTCCAATATGATGTCATCAAGCCAAGTAAGAGTTGGAAAGCGATTAGCTCCAAGACACAACTGAATGGATGAGAAAAGCTAAAAAGCATGCACATATGTGTTGATGTATGTGTACACACATACATATGCATGTGCATAACATATATATGTACATATGCATGTAAGCAAATATGTTCTCTAATGTCTCAGACATTGTCACATATATGTACATATAAATAGCCAGGAAAAAATAAGCAAAGCAGAAAATAGGAGTACACAGTCATGTCATCACCCACTGCCACCAACCTCATCCTCCGCATCAGCCACATATAGGATGCACCTAGTGCTGTGTTCAGTGTTTACTATATAGCCCTCTAAAATATACTCCATGAAGTGGGATTATTAGTACTATCCATTTTACATCACCTTTGCAAAACAAGAGTCTACAGCCCCGGCTTTGGTGGCTGCCCTCTTTGGCTGCTTCCCGCCACGGGTGAGACAGACCCTCATGGCTCACGCTGCAGATTTGGAAGACTGGAAGACAGGTCAGTCATGAACGGAAGGAGGCAGCTTGAGCGACTTGGAGTCACGTGACCAAGCTGCTCCCCACCCTTCTTCACATCATCTCCCTTCTCTGAGGCACTATAAAAGGCTGGCTGTCTTTAGCACCCAAGGTTGCCCTTCAAGTTACTACACAATTCTCTACCTTCTCCTGCTTCTTACCGAAAGTCTCCCTTGAGGCTTTCTTTCATTTTGTCTTATTTTTAACCGTAGGCTACGTGTGCTATTTGTTTATCATTTGTTTTTTGACTTCTTTTTCTAATTTCTGTTTCTTTACTAATTATCATTGACGATTACTCCTTATGGAAACGGGGAGACAGAGAGTGCGCCTAACCATAAGGGGACATTTATGCAAAGCAGATGGGAGTCCGAGGAACAGGCAGGTCTCGCAGGTGTCAGCTGGATGAACTCACGGCTTCCAGGGCTCAGCAGCCAGCATGTGTACTCCGGCATCGCTGGGTGGGACTGGGGTTGTGTAAGAATCCTTCCATTCCTGGCTCTGGGAGACTCTCAGTCTAGTTCCACAGCAGAAAGGCTTCATCAGAGCACCACAAAGATGAGTAAAATAATTAAATTACTAAAATGAGACTAGCAGAGGGAAGTTAAACACACCAAGAGTCTCCCTGCTTGTGCTGAAGGCTGACAGAGAGTGAAAGACAGCCGTCCATGGAGGACAGGAGTAGAAGGCTAATGCTTGCCAGTTACTAAATTGAACGTTGTCTCTATCCTCCATGGCAGCTTTGTAACAAGGCCTTAGGAATCCATATGCTTGCAAAAATAGGTGCTGCCCTCCTAGCAGAGCGCTGACACTCAGAAAGCAAACCCTCTTCCTCTGGCCCTCAGCCAGGTTTTTTCTGCTGTAAAGATTGCCTACTGTTGAGGTCCCAGGGCAGCAGCACTTTTGACATCCAAGGTTGAATAACTCCTTCTTGGGAGCTACGCTGTGCACCGTAGAGTGTTTACACACCCTCGGCACGATACTCTAGATGCCACTAGCATCCCCAACATTTGCCAGCTGTGACAGCCAAAAGCCTCGCTGGGCATGACCAAATGTTCCCAGCAGGTGATGTCCCCTCCAGGTAAGTGACTCTGAAGCAGGCATTTGTAACCTCTGTGCCAGCCAAGACACAGAGCAATAACATTCATTTTAACTACAAAAGACAAAGAGGGAAGAGGCTAGCCCAGGTCTCCAGTCCTCTGAATTCATTCACAGATTCCTTGAATCTCTTCTTTGGGTCTGCTGCCCTGTCCCTAGAGCTGTGTGTTTGGCCCAGTGGGAAGCCAAGCCAGAAGGCAATGATGTCCCCAGGCCAGCTCTGAAAGACACACTCATGTTTTCTTTTCAGCTCAGAAGCCTCTTCTCCCAGAGGGGGCTCCCTCATGGGCCACTGCACACCAGGCAAACGGCTCCCTCCCTGTGGTCTCTCTAAGCAAACCAGGCTTCAATGCCTCCGTGTTTACACTCCAACCTGTGGCTGTTTGCTCTCAGTGGGCTGTGACCCTACCTCCCAGGATGCTACTGTGCATCTGTTGAATTTGCAGCTTCCTGTCTTCTCATGTTTTCTGCTCTTCTCCATCTGTAAACGGCATTTCTCAGGGTAGGAGGGAGGCTCTGGACCACAGGTATGTGTCCTGTCTCTGCTGGCCTTGCCGGCTCCAATCAAAGGCAGATGCCTGTGGTGCGCCTGCTCTGCTGGGCTTAGGAGAGAGGTCAGGGGGAAAGGAGCCTCTCTCTCTGTCTCTCTCTGTCTCTGTCTCTGTCTCTCTCTCTCTCTCTGTCTCCTGCTGTGCTAACTACCTCTGTTGCCTGAGGACTCCTGCTTTGCCTAGCCCAGGACAGCAACACAATATAGCAATTTTGAACTCTAAAGATGCAAATTCCACACTGTCATTTCTTAATGACCCTCTAATGAAAGAAAAAGGAGGTTAGGTGATAGGCTATACCACATGAGGGTAGAGAGGACAGAGAAACAGCCCGTCCCTACTGTGGTTGTCGTGGGGATAAATTGGTAGAGCCTGCAAAGAGGTCTGGACCTGGTGAACCACCCATGATGCCACTGTCTTCCAGTTCCGTCACAGGACCTGAGCCAAAGTCATTCTGTTGCCACAAGGAAGAGCACAGGGGACTCTGGTAGTCACCCCTGCCACTCCCAGAACCACCCCCGAATCTAGGACAGCTAACAGGAAAGGGCAGGGAAGCCAATGTGTTTCTATATCAACGCTTGAATCTCTGCTTTTCTATTTCATAACAAAATGCTTCCATATTTCATGTTGAAAAAGAAGATTAACTCTTACTTTTAAGTAGAAATATCAACACATTCACTTTTTAAGTGAAAACAAAAGTTTTTCCCCAGACTTTGGGAACTTTCTGTGGCAGGGATTTGAAACAGCAGCGCCCAGAAAGCCGGCATCTGATCCTACTCTTGAGGAAAATGGATTTAACTCCCTTCAAGGTCAGCAGGAGGAGGAGACTTTGTGTCTGACATAAGACCAAGGTGGGGGTCACATCTGCATTCCACACCTCAAACACTCTCTCTTTCACGCTGACCCCATCCTCCCCAACACCAGCCTCCAAAAGCAACCACTGATAATGACCAAAGAAGCTGCCTTATTCCTTGAGAAGGATTTCTGTGACTATCAGCCTGTGATGGTTTGAATGCAATTGGATGACATAGTCTCATAGGGCGGGGCACTAATAGGAGGTGTGGCTTTGTTGAAGTGAGTTTGGGCTTGCAGGAGGAAGTGTGTCACTGTGGGGGCAGACTTTGAGGTCTTTTGCTTAAGCTTCACTCAGTGTCACAGTCAGCCGACTTTCTGTTCCCTGAAAGCCAAGACGTAGCCAGTACCACGTCTGCCAGCATGATGCCAATGGACCGAACCTCTGAAACTGTGAGGGAGCCAGCCCAATTAAGTGTTTTTTTTACAAGAGTTGCTGTGGTCATGGTGTCTCTCCACAGCTATAGAAACCCAAACTAAGACACAGTCCTTCCTTTCTGTCAACCATCCCTGAAAGCTAGGCAAGAAGGCTACCCGTGTTCCCACTTACCAAGGTGGCTCCAAGGAAAGTCATGGAGATGAAGATGACTGTAAAAGCAGACCCAGGCCCAAGTTCACTGAGTGCTACCTCCAACCTCCTCAATGGCACTGAGTTGTCCAAGGAGCAAAAGTACAAATGGGAGGTGAAAGGCAGCTCTGAAGGAAATCCCCCTCGCACCATTCCCCCTGGAGTAGATGTTGATATGAAGTCTCCCTGCCTGCGTTCTCACAGATCCTAAATCCTACACATCCACAATATCAGTGCGGCCAAGTCTACCGGCTCCCCTCGGGCCAAACACACTACTGTAAACTTGCTTCCCAGGTGCTTTATTATGGGCCAGAGCCCTAATCAAGCCCCAGTTCAATTTAACCATTGATGGTTCTGGCAGAGAGCTTTGAGCTTGTTTAATGCAGGGGAATCGTCTTTAGAAGCGACAGAGCCATGAACTCTTTAAGGAAGTAGTTATATCCTTCCAGCCGGTAGCCGGTAGAGTTAGCGAGTGTGTACCGATAGCACCAGAGAGAAGGCAGCATCCAAGCACCTTGGCTTGCATAAATTAGGAAACATGCAGTTAGGAGGATGGGTGGGAGAGGGAACTGGGATTGATATGTAAAATAGGATTGTTTCTAATTTAAATTTTTAAAAAAGAAAAGAAAAGATGCAGTTAGTGAAAAGCCAGGGGTCCTGGCATATCTGGATTCTGAAATGCAAAGGTTCCCATCAGGGTGTATCTGTATCTTTGTCTCTTTCTCTCTCTTTGCCTAGATGTCTCTCAGTTTTTCAGATTCTCAGAGATATCTGTGCATGTGAGTGTTTTCACTGAGCTTCTGAGTTTGAATTATCACATGAGTTTCTATCGGGCTCCATCTGCTTCCAGAACTGTGTGCAAACACTTACATCCAAAGCCCAGGAAAAGGGAGGAGGGACATAAAACATTTTTATTTGTTCTGACCAGAAAAGACATATGATCCAGAATGTGTGAAAGAAAGTCAAAAAAAAAAAAAAAAAAAGAAAAGAAAGAAAGGGAAACAGATTGTCAGTCCTGGTCACAGCCCACAAGGAGCCTCTCAAATCCAAACAAAGAGGCGCCTGGCAACACATAAACTAAGACTCAGCCCGTATTCCACACCCGACAATGCAGCCTTCTGAGCCACCTCACTCATACAGACCTGGGAGGAACTCTTGACTCTCCAGCTCCATACTTCAGGGGCTTGAACAAACCACCAGGCCTGAGACCCAGTCCCCTCCATTGTCAAACAGGACTGCAACAAAAGTGTCCGGGAGATGGTAATGGCAAAACAGACCCCTGTTAGTAGTAGTAATGCCAGTGGTGGAAGTGTTAGTAAAGATAAAAATATGAAGGTGATGATGATAGTGATGACAAAGGGGGTGGTGGTGGAGATGGTGGTGATGGCTGTGAAGGTAATGGTGCTGATGGTGATAATGGCAGTAGAAGTTATGGTGGTGGAAGAACTCATGGAGATGATGGCATTGGAGGTGGGGACGGAAGCAGACTAGATGGGGATAGAGATAGTTGTGGTGGATAGAGGCAACAGTGATGGTGCTGATGATTGTGTAGAAGAGGCAATGGCAGCAGTGGCAACAGTAGTGGTGGTGATGCTAGCAGACAGATGGCAGTGGCAGGGGCAGAAGTGGAGGGATAATGATGAGGATGAAGGTAATGATGGTGGGGAGTTGGGTGACGCTGGGAACAGTGATGATGGCCGTGGTGGTTGGTGGTGGTCATCGTGGTTTGTGGTGGTGGTGGTGACAGAGATAATAAGGACAGTGATGAAGGTGGCGTGGTGGTGTTAATACATGAGGATGTAACAGTTGAGATGGTGAAGACAGCAACAATGGCAGCTGTATTAATGGCGGTGTTAGAGGTAGCGATGGCTGTTGGATCTAGTGGTGTAAACAGAGCAGCTGTTGGTGGGGGGGACAGTGGAAGAGATGGCTACCTACCATGGTTCTGTTGGAAGTAGCAGGGGTTGTATGGGATTGCTCATTCCAATACATTCCACAATTTTGTTGCCCTTTAGAAAAACCATACCTGTCAGTGACAACATGTCTCTGCCTTTCAGGAACATTTCTCCTCAGGGGACTTCCAGAGCCACCATTACACACTGCAATCTCTTCCACATAAGTCAAATAGGACACTGGTGTGATTTTTAACGCCTCGGAAAATCCAGCCCAAGCCGCACCCAGGGCCCAGGAGGGCACTGAGTGAAGACATGCAGTCCTTCCTTTCTCTAGCTTAGTGTTTCTCAACCTTCCTAACGCCGCCACCCATTAGTGCAGTCCCTCACGTTGTGAGGACCCTAATTACAAAATTATCGCCTTGCTATGTCGTTACTGTAATTTTGCCGCCGCTGTTATGAATCATAATATTCCCAATGGTCTTAGGAAACACCTTCTTGCCTCCAAAGTGTTCAGCTTCCTCACAGGGCCTTCCCACTCTCTCCCCCTCTCCCTTCCCCTCTGAAAACCTGATGTCTTGGTGACTCTCAGATGAAAAGAGAACACTAAAGTACAGATGTCACACCAAGGCTTCCCTCTTCCCATCCCAGGCATCATGATGAGATCATCAAGGTTCAGAAAATAAACCAGAACCCAAGGTGGACCTCATAATGGTGAAAACAAGTTGACGTTAGAAGAATTTGGAGTCAATAGTTGAGTGACAGTTTTTTTAAATATACGAACATTTCTTTTTTCAGTACATATTGATTATACAAAATGATGGTTTTTATTGTGACATCCTTCACACATGCATGTAACATGAGCTTTAAGACTATTAACTGAGAGCTCATTTCACCCTTAAGCTGTTATGGAGAACAGAGCCATGAAGCAATCTTGCAGGGAACATGTTCTGGGGAAGCATGGTACAGCGGGGCTGAGACCTGAGTCACGTCATTGGCTCAATCCGTATCCATTGGCAGCAATCCACTCCATCTCATCACATCCGCAAGCTGGACATTCATCCACATGAAGGTGAGGATTGGTTTTTAAATGGTGCCGGGCACAGGAGTCCTCTGAGATGATGGGGGTATTTATCCCTCTGTCCTCTCTGCCTCTCCTTGCTCTTGCAAATGCTGATTTGATTTTAGCATGGGAAAGTAACCTTGATGTCTCAAGACCAGGTGATGTTCCCAGAGTCTTTCCTACATTCTACCATGCATCTGATACTATCACTATTAGTGGAACCAAGAAATTCTCCTAAATCCCAACCCCAGAGACTTCATGTTCCTCTTTGCATGTTCACAGCATCATGTAGTCAAATCCCACATCCGGGGTGACTAGGTAAGTGAATCTGTGCCTCCTCACTCAGCAGCAGATGGCACCACTGACTGAAGGGGACAGGTTTTTTTTTTAGCCTGACAGCACAGTGACACAGTTGAGGTAGGGACTAGATTTGCCTTTAGGCTACAGCAGACCACAGTCACCAGGTCTAGAAAAGTACCTAAGCTGGGCTGAATTCAACCTCCCAAATAACCTTTAGCCACTTGTTAGAACACCGCTGGATGCCAAATGAAGATTAAAAAGTCATCCTACACAAAGCTGGGAAGAGAGATGCAGTCATAAACAAGCAAATGGGTTAACATTTAACACGTAAAAATATACAGTGTCCTACAGTATAAAGGAAAAAGGAAAAACAGAGAGCGTTGGAAGGAAGGGAGGGAGGGAGGGAGGGAGGGAGGGAGGGAGGGAGCGAGGGAGGGAGGGACGAGAGAAAGAAGGAAGGGAAGGAGAGAGAGGAGGAAAGGAAAGGAGGGAGACCAGGCCAATGCACAGGCCATAAAGCACCAGCTTGGCACCTCTTTGGATCTAGTCCAGCATGGGCATGTATGAAAGCAGAGGCAGTAATGGGAAGCTGATGGACAATCCAGCCCGGCGGTAGAAGCAGCCTGTGGCACTGGAGCAGCCAATGGGCATCTTCAGTGAAGAGCCAGAAAGAGATCTTTCTGCCTCTGCCCTTTGCAGCCCATCAAGCTCCCTGTGTCACAGGCAGAGACTCTGCTCATAGCTACCTGTGTCTTCTGATTCAATTCCTCTACACTCAAGCCCTCCTTGTCCGGGAGCAAATGGGGTTCAGGAAAAATGTCAGATACTCACAGCAGATTCAGCAGCCTGCACTGCGTTCCTTGCTGACGTCACGTAGATGAAAGAGGGGGCAAACTCTACCCTTCCACACAGTCATTTCCCCATCACATGCAAAGCCTGCGGAGCTGTGTCCATGGCATTCTGCAGGCAGGAGACATCACGTGGCCCCGGATAAATGGCTGCTGGTGTATAGTTGTTGCTCTGCTCCTTGGCCCTAAATCTCTGCATTTTGGCCTGGAGGTGAAAAGTAACACAACGAACCGATGTTTCCTGAGGACAGTGTGTGGCAAAGCATCCCCCTATAGTGTAGGACATGCACCTGGGAGCTTCACACTCCTACCCCCAGTCAACCCAACACTATCAAAAAGACAGCATGCGGTGGGTGGTAGTGGGGGTGCAGGCCTTGTGAGCTGAAGGCCAGCCTGGTCTACAAAGTAAGTTCCAGGACACCCAAAGCTGTTACACAGAGAAACCCTGTCCCGGAGAGGAAAGAAAAAGACAGCATCTTCCAAGACTGGCCTTCAGTGGGCACTTGGTTCTCCACAAGGTCACACCGTCAGCTGCCAGAAAAGGATTAGGGTCCTACCCTGGCTCCCAGTGAAAACTCCAGGGTTTGGGTCTCAACAAGTGAACAAATGAATCTGCCTGCACCATTTCCTATATCCATTCTAATCAAAAGCAAGTGAAGCCTTGAACATGGCCTAGACTCTAACGAGATGACAGACAAGAGCAGGCCAGCACCAGCCCCGAGATCCCTGGGCCAGCCTGGGAACCCACCAGACTTAAAGTCAGATCCGACCTGCTGCTTTTTGGCTGGGTGCAGCTGGACAGGCCACTTAATCTCTAAGCACTCAGTTTCTTTAGTAGTTCAATAGAGAAAAGTTCATGATGTGACCCTCCCAGGGCTGCTGAAAGATTAAAGGGTGTTATTCCTGTAAACATTTAAAACAATGCTAGGGACAAAGGAAGCATCCCCCAACAAAGGACAGCCATCATTATCACTGCGGCTACATCAAAAGAACGAATCAGTCAAACAAGAAGCTGTGACCATTGAACTGTCCTGCCTGGAAGACCCAGCCTAGCTTCTGAGAACAGACTTGCCAAGAAGAGCCAAATTAGCAGATTTTGCAGGGTCTCCATCACTCTTGTAACCAAGAAAGTGTCATGGATGGCCTCTTGTAGGGACCTGGGGTAGTGGCAGCTGATGTCTCCTATATCTCCCAGAATGGAAGACAATAACGATGACCAAAAAAGCCCATAACCACTGCATCTTACATGACATCATCGACATCCTATGGGTCAGCATTGCTATTTGTGTTGCTTGCTTATTTCTCCATCACTTTCCTGGGCAAAACTGGTTGTCTCATCAGCAAGTGGGAGAAAACAGATGGCTGCCTGCGACCTCAATCCTTTGGAAGGAATCTTAGTTAGGGTTTCTATTGCTGTGAAGAGACACCTTGACCAAGACAACTCTCATAAAGTAATACATTTAATTGAGTGGTTTACATTCAGAGGTTTAGTCCATTATTATCATGGTGGGTGCTTTGCAGGTAGACATGGTGCTGGAGAAGGAGCTGAGGTTTCTACATCTTGATCCTCAGGCAGCAGGAAGTGACTGCCCACTAGACCTAGGCTGAGCATATGAGACTTCAAAGCCCACCTCCACAGTGACATAGTTCCTCCAACAAAGCCACACCTACTCCAACAAGGCCATATCTAATAGTGGCACTCCCTGTGGGCCTATAGAGGACACAGTATGTCAACTCAAGAGGCATCGCCTTCCTAGCAACAGTTGCCAAGGGAGATTTTAAGGGTGGACCCAACTTGAAGGAGGGGATGAAGATCTGGAGAGATCTGGAGGGG